>NC_092877.1:70581937-70881937 GCF_028372415.1 Notamacropus eugenii
TTTATTTTCTACTTTTTTATCATGTTGACTCAACAGCTCCATAAAACTATAATCACTAGCCTTTGCATTATGCAAAAGAGATGCTATTAAATCACCTAATTTTAGATTATCATTTTCAGCATTACTATCACTACTAGACACTTTTACAAGGTTTGTTATATCTGTAGTTTCAATTGATTTTAACTTTTCATTAATACGCTCCATTAAATCTTGAAAAATTGTAGTACTCTCACCTTTGTCAATTTTTTCATGATTTACAAAATGACTTTCTTCTGCTATGAGCAAAGAGTCATGTGAGTTTTCAGATGTGTTTGCTTTTCGTATTTTACCTTCATGTTCACAATTGCTATTGTTGTCTTCTGCTGGTATGAGAGATGGAGGCTGATTGATAATTGCTTCAAGTTTGTTGTTTTCTAAAGCTGAAATGCCTGAGATTGAATCTTTAAGTTTTTCAAATCCTTCAGTCTGTATGGGTGATAATGGTGGTGGTGAAGGACTCCGAGATCTGTTAGTCTCTTTAATATTGATCGACAGATCACATACTTCAGGTAAAGAAAGAGGAGTACAAAAGGTTGATCTTGTAGAGTGATTGTTACAGTTTTGTAATAGTCTAGAACAGCACCTGTGGGGATTGTAATTGTTGGCAATTTCTCTACTAACTACTGTCTTAATGTGCTCAATAGCTACAGTTTGGCAAGATAAGCAATGAAAATCTTTAATACACATTGAAAGGGGTGCTACGCCAGAGCTTTGTCTTTCATTCTGCAAACACCCTCTTTCTGTTAGCCTATATTCACCACAACTACAGAACAGACCATGCAAATCATCTTCAGTGAGGGATTTTTGAGATTCTGAAGATAGAGCATGTGATGAATTGCAATTGCAAAGTGGAGAAGCATTTTGCTCTTGAATTAAAAATTTCAACATAGTCAAAATTTGTTGCTGGTGATATGTGCACAATGATTCCAAAACTTTGCTTAATGTTGATTTTCCTTTTTCCATTTTAGTAGCTTCCTCTGATTTTGCATCAAGAGTTGAACTAAAAATAAAAATCAAATAAAAATAATAAATGACAGTAAAAGTACCAAAAGTATATGGGACTACACAATCTTAATATTAATAATGAAAAATCTTTAGGGGTTTTTTTTGGGGTTTGAAACCCCCAATACTACAAGATCTGCAATATAACCTTTTCACTTATTTTAGAAATATATATATGTCAGTGAAAATGAAAGTTGATAATAACCAATGAAGTAATATGGCAAGATATTATTTAATGACAAACTCCCATTTTAAAAGAACAATTAATAATTGTACATAGATATTAATATTTGAAAAATATTAAATTTCTCAAACATAAACTATTTTATAGCCCTTAATGGTAAATGCTTTATCATGACTTTTTATAAAATTTTGTGAGGTAGACATTTAAAAATTATTTTAATAATCTATTATTGGGCCATATTCTTTTTTTGTACAATTAAGGAAAGATATATAGAAGAATATTATCTTTCTTTAGAATAAAGAACTGTAACATTAATACTAATGAAAATAGAAGTCTACAAGACCATATTTGTTATTTGGATCTTAAAAAACTCATATTTTCTTACCTAAGGTTAAGTCAAGATATTCTTATCTAATTCTGAAGGTATTTAAAATATTTTTATTAAACAAATTTTTGATCTGAAATAAAGTTACTTAAAACTAAATATATTACTTACCTATAATTATTTAATTAGAAATGCTGGAAAAATGTTCATGGTAGAAACTAATAAAAATCTTATCTTCAATTAAGCATAAGATCCAGTGTTGTATAGCAACTAATCAAGATTTCTACGTGTATAATTTTTCACCCAGTAACAGTAGCAAGAAGAACAAAATGTATTAAAAGAATTCTGTTTCAGAAAAGTATGTATTTATATTAAACATATCACCAAACTCTGAACATGAAACTAGCCTTTCACTCACACTAGATATTTTACTTTTTCTTTATCTCTAAAGTCCATTCTGTGGAACTTTGAATTAAGATGTACATTCGCTGATAAAATATGTCCTTAAGGTTTACTATTTGGGTATAAATTTCTATTGAGGGATATTGTGAATATGTCAGTACAATTACACATATCTGTTAATGTGTATTAAAATGAAATTAAATGTAAACATTTATTATTTGCCCATTATAAATACCCACATAATGCCTAATAGATACATACAGATTGGAATGTTTCATCTAAAATACATTTCATTTTTGCTATAAATGTAGCAAAGATGCTTCAACAGACTGAGGAAAGGTCTTTTAAAAAAAGGAACTTTTAGTACTCACTAAATTTCTTTTCATGATGGTGTGAATTTATTTACTATCTATGACAAACTGATATCAAAGTGGAAAGAACTGTATCATGAGTAAACAAATACATTGAAAATGTCAGCTTCCTTGGGGGAAATAATTTGATATGGGGAAACCTGACCTGTTTAAAAATAATTAGGAATAAACATCAAACTGTGCAGTTTCTAATAATGGCACTGTCACCCAACCTTCAGTACCAGACCATATAATGATATGCATAGGAAAAAATGGAGAAGAAAATTAAAATACTAACTTGGGACATGTGATTTCTAATATGTTTTAAGAAACGTGGTTTTCTATTTCACACATTAGTAAAACTGGAGATGCACAAGTACATTAATTGATAGTTTAATAATAATTTTGTTTGTATACATATGCAAGGATTGCAGATATGTAAATATGTATGTGTGAGCATATATGTGTATGTGTGAGTGTATATGTGTATGTGTGTGTGTGTGTACACACACACACACATATGTACATATACACACAGTATATAAAATGTAATTTATTAAGGCAGAGAACTACATGTTTCCCAGGAAAATGTTTTACATTACATTTCAATGAATTCATTCAATATCTTCTACTAGAGTTTCTGAAATGGCCAGATACTATTTAAAACAAGTAGAAGATAAAAAATAGCAAGGTTTTTTATTTCACTAAGAGTATTAAAAAATATCTAAAGATGTTCATGTGACAAACTCTTTTTCAGCTTTTCAAAGGCAAACAAACAGTTAAAAAAAAAAAGAGATGTTTTCTTGTTTAATCTCTCCCTTAAAAATGTAATTTCCTAAATAGGGAATACTACAAATTGCTTATTTATATATAGGACTCTTCTTTTTACATTTCCTTTGATACTGGAATCTCAAAAGAAACTAGAATGAGAAACATGAAAACTTAAAGGAAGGAATTTATTTAATTTAAATGATAATGTGAAATACTACCAAATATTTTTCCATACAAACTCCTTCCATCCTTCCACATTAGTTTTTTTAGGGGGTTTCTTTTGGTACATGAATTTTTATTAGAGGGAATCTTTTTCAGTGATCAACAAACACATTTAATAATCTTTACTGTTACTATTTATTCTGTATACTATAAGTAGATTTCTATTCTAGGAAGTAAATTTATTTTTATTTAGCTTTAGTAAAATTGTTCTCTAGAAGTGAGTCAAATACAACAATGTAGTCATTTTTTCTCTTCTTTTTTACTGAATGAGCAAATCAATCACACACCAGTGTTGTAAATTTATGTGCAAAAGCATTGAAGTGCTTTACTACAAATTACAACCTAGAAACACGTTAACTGAACAATTAAAATTCATACAATCAGATTTAGGTATATAACAACACAAAGAAGGAACAGAATTACAGTACATTTACAACACAAGACAGATACATGGAATTCATTAGAAAATATTGTAATAAATAATTCATGAATTATAGTGCAATTGATTTATGCATAAATATAACTAATTGCCTAAAAATCAGTTTATATTAACAAAATCTGTCAAAATCAAGGCAGCCACAGAGTTTTACTAAATTACTGCGACAATGGAAATACTGCAATTAAAAAACAAATACAAGTATTTGTACTGTAAACAACTAAAAAAAATCAGTCTCACTAAAGTTAGTATACAATTTAATATAAAATTGTCATTAGCTACCAGAAATGGTTTAAACAACTTTACTGAGCAGTAGTTCTAAAAACAGAGGCACTGTTTTTTGTTTTTGTTTTTTTTCTTTTTAATATAAAATACTTGAGAAACATTCAAATAAGTAGAAAGCACATAGGGGGTTGCTTTCACCTTCATTTAAAGGTCTGCTGAAACTGGATTTTTCAGAAAATTGTCAATTAATAAGTAGTGACTGGTAACTGAATTATAAAGTAGTTCAAACATATAACATAAAGAACATTTTAATGGAATACACTGGGGAGAAGGGGAACCCATAAATTTCCCTGCCTTTCCTTGTTTGTAAAATCAGAGGTTAGCCCAATAATCAGAAACAAATACATTTTGCTTCTTTTAAAACGGTTATGGGTTGATCATTATCTATAGACTATCAAAAAATATTTTAATATACTATTTCTGACCAAAAATAAATAATGCGAGTACTAAAATGCTGCAAATTAACTATAATATTACCTATAAAACTACTGATCACTGTGAAGTCAATAGTAAAATGATCCCTGATTTTATGAATCCTGTCAATTTTTGGTCAGGTCATCTTTTAAATGATATAAAAAGTGTACTGCATCTCTTCCCTTTACTATAAACTTCTCAATCAATTTATTTAATGTAAATATAGTGTGAGGAATAAAAAAGGTCAGTACAATATAAATATTAGGCAACGCATTCAAGTCCCCAAAGTTTTGCAAGTAAAATTCTATATAAAGAGGTCACAAAATTGAAACTTTTATTTTACTTTCAACTTGTTTTTGCAATGGGAGGGGATATATTAAATAATCGATCATCGTTCTGGCCCTCACAAAATATGGCTTAATTCTTTAAAAAGAAAGATGACCCTGACATCTGCTGTTTTGTAATCTATTAGGTATAGCATTTCCTTTAAAAAAAAGTACGGAAGGATTCATATCCTATTACCTATTCTATAGGTAACAATAGTTGAAGAGGGTTCAATATAGACCTAAGAGACCAAATATCTAACAACTTGGTTGTGCCATTTGTTTTCTCATTTGTTACTTTAAAATATATGAGCAGTTTTTAAGGTTAATGACTGAATACCCAAGTATAATACAGTGAGCATTAACCTTCACAAACACAAGTGTAAAAACCCAAGTATTTGAGTTGGTACATTTCTTTAAAAGTCACTTAAAAGCCCTGCTTTTGGACTTAGGAAAACTGTATTAGAAAAGTCATCTGAACCTGAATCTTAACACAGAAAAAGGACATTAGTTCAGGACTAAAGTTATATAAGAAAATCTCTACTCTTTTCATGCAGGGATTTGCTTTTATAACATTAGCCAAACAGCATATTCCTTTAAAATCCAACATGGATACTTGAAAAAAAAAACCCCACAAAACTGCTATATGAAGGTAACTGGTCTCTCCTGGTATCGAATAAAAGTTAAAATGTACTACCCAACTTCTAACTATCCAATTAATTAGGAGTTTACATTAATGAAAGTTCAAAACAGCTTCAGTGTTTAATATTTGTAATTCTATTCAAGACCCTGAACAAACTGCAAATTTGGTTATTAGCAAAATGAAAATGTATCGCCCACCAAAATGAAAATCTGTTATTCATTTTGATAAACTGAAAATGTTTTGAAATGTCACAGCAGCAAATACATTTAAAGTTACAGTGAGGTTTTTCAATAGTAGGAGTGTGACACAATCCTTAAATTAAATTTAAAAGTAGTCATAACATCAACTAACCAGCACGTTTAAACCAAAAATTACCATTCTCAAACTTCTCTGCACATTATAAACATGCTCTAAGTTGCATTCAACCTTTCTTCTCTAACCTTACAAGTTAGCTTGTTTTTCAAACTAAAAAGAAAATTAAGTCATTTTAATAATTAAATTATTATATGTTCTTAGTATTCCATCTTATATTAAAAGGATTCCAGAACTGCTTGGGGTTAACTGTATTTGTCAGTTCTTTTAATTATATATAGTGTAAACCCCAATTTCTTGCTAAGCCAACGGTAAATTATAAATGTCCTGTTTTGCCTATTAAAACATACATTTAAGTTTTCTTTTATATTTTTAATGGATGCTTTGAATGTATTTTGTGTTCTACAGAATGTACTGTAGTGTACTAATACTGCCATGCATCCATTTTTCCTTGTATGGATAGAAGTTTTTTCTTTTTAAAAAATTTCCTTTGATTTACTTGAGGTGCTTACAATAACTGTAAATATTGTTATGTAAAATATTTATAAACCATTAATCATTTATTTCCATAATAAGATGGTTTAACTGAATGGCTGGGGTGGTCCTTCACCAATAAAAATGTTTCACATGACGTTTACTTGTTTTTCCACAACGTTTTATGCTATTGACTACTAAAGAAAACCTGAATTTTTTTTCACCTATTTATACAAGGATTAAATAGAAACTATCAGAATTAAGTGAGGAACTCTATAATTCTGTCCACAGTGAAAACCCTGAATAAAACTTTTTTTTCAAAAAGGCATGTATGTGGTTTTTGAACTGTAAAATTTCATGTCTCCTGTCAAAGTGAGCATATGTAATTCCCACACGTGTATACAAACACACACACACATACATACCTGTGTGCACACGCACATGCACACTCACACGCGCACACACACACATCAGTTTGCTAACAAGTAATCTACACAGGCTTGCTGCTATTTTTGCAGCTGCCAGTCCCTGAATCTGTCATATTAAATAACCCAGTGTCCGGTAATCGGAGTTTCTTCTTCGGCGGAGTCTTCAGTGTTCCAGATCTTTCCTTTACCTTGTATTCTAAAGTGCTGTGAGGTACCCCATAAATTCCTTGTGCTTTGGAAACACTCATTTTTCCACTCATTACCATTGCAATAGCCTCTTCCATTATCTCATGATCATACTGCCGATAGCGGCCACGTTTTTTCCTAGGCTGCTTATTATCCTTGCGTTCCAATCCATCTTCTGTATTTTCAGAGTTTCCATCAACTGTTCCATTTTTAGAATTAAGACACAAAGGAGAGAGGTCCCCATGTAGAAAGTAAGAGTCAACATTTGAGTGAGTTACAGGCCCAGAACATTCTATTTTGTTCTGTTTAGGGAGTATATTTTTCAGTTTTTGAAGAGCTGATCCTTCTAAGACTGAAGAGGTTTTGGAAACTTGATACATAACATCCAGAAGACCAGAACCATCAGGTTGTGGTTTTGAAACAGAACTTACTCGTAGCTGAGGAATTTTTAACTGTACAGTAGGACTTGAAGTTTCATATTGAAGGCTTTCATTTTTTTCTTTAAATTGAGTGACCATTCTCTGTAGAGTTAACTGGTGGAGGTAACTGGAAGCTGTTGGGAATTTTAATTCTGAGGTTTCAAGTAGATTGAGTTTACTTTTTTCTGTGCGCTCTGCTTGAGCTCTTGCCCATAAGGCTACTTTTTGCAGCACTGCACAAGTTTCTTTACTGTCTTTATATGAGTAACTATCATTGAAATCTCGAGTTTTGTTTTTAAAAGATGCAGGCTTTCCTGCTGGTAAGGCTTCTAAGTGGAGAAGTAAAGTTTTTTGAGGTATGCCATAAAGTATGCCTGCTTTATTTATGTCCAATGCTCCAGACTGAATGTCTTTCAAAGCTTTTGAGAGCAAACCATCTGCAAACTCAGCACTTCTTTCCACATAGTCCTCTCTGTCTCTGTGTAGTCTCCTGGATGGATGGAATGAAACGATGGTAAACTGATGCATGAGAGACTCTCACACAGCTATGGAAGGGGAGGGTCCACTCCTTTATTATGCTCCTTGCTTAGGTAACATCACTGCTTCTGACACTTTAAAGTCTTTGAGACGTGGTAGTTACTCCTTATCATAACAAATGCTATAGTCCTGGTAGGACAATGTGTCAATCGTACAGTGGTCTCTACGGGCAGACCTTCCAAGAACTTAAAGTCCTAACTCAGTAAATACATAATATTCTCATGTTGTTGCTATTTCCTCTGATAGATGCTTGCAGAGCAACACTGATATAATTTATACAATTAGTGTTCCATTATTAAAAATACCCAAATCCTAAAGGAGCTTTTGTTAGTAGAAACGTGACGTTACCGCTAAACAAGTAATAAAAGAGTCAACCCCTTTATAGGAAATTTATAGGAACATTACCAAACACAAACATCCCACACTTCCACAAGACTAAGTTTTCTATGTCTAAAAACTTAAAATTCTATACTTAACCATAATCAAATACTTGGATAATAAAACCCAGTTTTAGATATTTTTAATATCTATTTATTTTTCTTCTAACTAATGTATCATTGTAAAACTTCAAATTCATACAAAAGGTTTAATGCATCTTATGACTCAAAAATGCCTGATATTCTTAGGTGAAACAAATTGTTCTCTAATATGTACAGGTGACAAAAGGGTCCTGCCATAGCTAATAAAATGGGATGTTACCCAAATTATAACAAAATCTAACAGAACAGTATTTCATTAATGGTTATTTATTTAAATTAATTTAATGGTAGCTTTTGACACATAAAATAACTTTTTATGGTCACTGCTGAGCATGTATACCAAGCAGTTTTGCCACCACCATAAACCTATGGAAGAATAAAAATCAATAATATGAGTTATTTTTTCATTAAGAATGACTGAATATAGTACTTTTAAAACTTGTTCATGTTATTTTAAAAATTTAAGTATTGAAGTTGAATGTTCTGCTCAAAATGTTTCCTAAATAAATTCCTGAAGTAACTGAAATCATCTTTTGCAGTCCTGCTTCTTAGTTTGCATTCTGTGATTAAACTTGCATTTTAGCAACATGAACTAAAGTTTGGTGATTGTTCTGATAACTTTTCTTTAACAGAAAGAGTAAAAAAAAGAAAGAAAGAAAGAAAAAAGACAAATGAAAGGTGTGATATAGACATTTATGAGTGGTAAAAATTCTGAAGAAAAACGATGTATAATGTGTATAAGTTTACTCAATATATCATAAAAACTCTGTCTTCAAAGATGTATTTTTTGCATCAACTAATAATTATTTCCTAGATGTGGCTTACCCAGACATAGAATTTTCAGAAGATGGATCACATGTTGAGGACTCTTCGGATCTTGTGCTGGTTTTCTTTGTAGACAGATCTAATACTCCATCCCCTGTAATTTTTCAGAAAAAAAAAGATTAAATAAAAGTTTTAAAATGTAGGCATATTATGTTTCATGTTTCACTTTTGTTACCACATTTATTCAACAATATGTCACTCTTCTATTTCTATATTTTGCTCTTACCTGTCATTTAGTGGCTTCCTTAGTACAGAACTAACTACTGGAGGTAGGCAGTGATTTAGAAACAAGAGGAGAAATAAAGAGAAAGTTCTACCAGGTGGTACTATAAAATTCTGTGGCAATTAGTATGGAGAACTGTACAAAAGTAAAACAAGCACACTTTATACATAAATCAGTTCATTGACACTTCCTATCACAAAGGAAGGCAATCTTCAGCTATTCTTTCCTAACTTGTTTGTTTATTCAAAGCAGCCTCTGACACAATATGTACTTTTTATGTAGTTGAATTTTGGGGGGTAAGGGGAAGAGCTGTATTCAGAGTCAGAGATGTAGGGGGCAGGGGAAAGTCGTAAAGAAAGCATGAGTAAGAGCACAATATTTGAGAAAATCTTTTCAAACCTTCACAGTTTAAAGTCCTTAGGCATTCAAGTTTTTAGATACTATGATTATATTTGTTAGAAGAAAAAAGGAGGAAGAAAAAACGAAATCAATACTGAATACAGTTCAAATGTCAATGGAATAATTTTGAAATATTTGTACTTGCTACAGAAAATGTACAGAGAAAAAGGCATCAATTTTCAACTATAGCAAGGAGTTCTGTTTTAAGAAAGGATACATGGGTAATCTTTAATTTATCCCACTAAATCCTTACTTCTAAATTCTATGAAAGCAGGCAAAATTAATGAGTAATTATTATGTTGGACTATTAGTCCTTAGAGCCCAAGTCTAAAACAACCAAGTTCTACTTTCTATATGTGGTATGTATGTTATTTTTATTGAAGCCCACAATATAGTGGCAGCTAAGTGGCACAATGAGTACCACACTGGTCCTGAAGTCTGAAAAGCCTGAATTAAAATTTGGCCTCAGACTCTTGAAGTGTGACTCTGGGCAAGGCATTTAATCTTTATCTACCTCTGTTTCCTCAAATGTAACGTAAAGAGACTAACAGCACCATTTCCCAGTACTGCTGTGAGGATCAAATAAGAGAATTTTCACTAAAACACTTAGCCCAGTACCTAGCACATAGTAGATAACTAACCAATACTAGTTACAATATAATTTATGGTGTCCATTTTGTAGTACTTAATATATACAATTTTACTACTTTGAATTGTTTAAGGTTTAAAATTGTTTCATCTTTTCTTTTTGTACTGTTGACTATGTCAGTCATTTAATATGAATCCTTCAAGTCAGAACACAAACATCTCCTCCCTCCCCATTTTAATATTGTTACTAATGGAAAATAGAATCTATTTTACGATGATATAATTATGATATTGCTACCAGGAGCATATTAAGATGAAAACTGAAGACTTACTTTCCTGATCTAATGAAAAAGGTACAGATTATGAAATGGAAAAACTGTTCAACTGTTACATGGATCACTAAAATAATGAGCCTCTTTTAACAAAAAGAAATTTTAAGACTATTTATCATGTTAAAATCAAAGGGTCATAATAATCCATTTTTCTTAGAAAGGCATGTGCTTATATTAATTTTATAATGCTATATAAAAATTAAAAACCTAAGACAATGTACAGGACTTTATGATTATGGGCACCATTTCAGTATCTATGTGATCATTACAAGAAAGCACGTAAGACAAAGGCATATTCTGTCATGATAGCAAATAAGATTCTTACATTTAACAACAGAATTTAAATGACTACACATTAAAAATACTTAATGTTAAATGTGTCCTTATAATTACACTGAAATAGTACAATAGAGTACTAAACCTGGAGTTGGAAAAAGCTTGTGTCTGCTTTGACACTTGCGTGATAGCATGACTAAGGAAGTCACCACCTCTAAAAGTATATTACCTTTGACTATAAAATATATATATTGAAACTTGCACTACCTACCTCATGGGTTATGAGGAAAGCACTATAAGAATGCAAGTTTTTTTTTTTAAATACACACATTTGTTATACATGTCCCCAAAATTTTAGTGCAGTTTTAGACACCCCTCTCCCCCCAACAGCTGAAACTGAATAGAGATTTTGGCTCTTAAAGTTTAAAACTACACAAAAACTCTTGAAACATCTTGTATAAAAAAATATGTATAACTGTCACCCACTAGGAATGTTCTACATAATCAAGTCTTCAGAGTAGCTGAATGGTTTAATTCTTTAAAGTTTACATTTTTTAAATTTACATTTTTTCCTTAGACTAGAGCAGGGATGGGGAACTTGTGGCCTTGAGGCCACAATGTGGCCCTTAAGATCCTCAAGTGTGGCTCTTTAACTGAATCCAGACTTCACACAACAAATACCCTTAATAAAAGGATTTGTTCTGTTAAGGTTGAGGTTCTAGAGGTCATCTAGACCTGAGATCATAAAGTTAAAGCTTGCAAGCAGAGTCCAACTGATTCCTTTTATAGATGAGAAAATTGAGTTACATGTCAAAGAAGGTTTACATTTTTTCTATTTAGCTCTAGAGGGCATAAAGAAGAAAAGACATGGAAATTACAGAAAATATGAATAATGTTGAATACAAGTACAAATTTCCTAACATCTAGAGGTAACCAAGAGGAACCTTAGGAAGTAGTAGGTTTTTCCTCTCATTTGAACACAGCATACAAACCAGACAACTACTTGTCAGGGATGCTGTAGGAAGGATTCTTAGGAATGGGAAGCGATCTTGTATTGATGAAAATAACAAAAAGCATGGGTTTATTAGAAAAAGTGCCTGTTTTGGAGTCAGTAAACTTGGGGTCAAATCATAGCTCTGCTTAACCTCTGGGCTTTAGTTTCTTCATTTATAAAATGAAGGAGTTGGGTTAAATAACCTGTAAGACTCTTTCAAGTTCAAAAACCTACGAGCTACAATGCCATTTGCAAAAAGGAGGATTTGGAGATCATCATCAACAGAAACTTTGTCTTTTGCATGGGACTCCTTTCATAAGAAAGGAGAACCCTTTTCTTGAACAAATCTAGCTATTTTATAACTTGCTAGATTTCAGGAGACAGAAGATCACTGGCAAATATCTCTACAGTTGCATTCATTATAAAATCTTTTGTTTCTTCTGAATTATGAAATACAGCATATAAATGACACTTCTAATTAAGTGAAAAAAAGAATGATTGGTAAATCTTTGTAAATAGTTTTCTTTAACTTTAGATTCACTCTGGGTTTTTGCCAGCCTACAACATTTACATTGGCTCCAACCACATTCTCTAACTTTACATTACCACTCTTTTTTTCTACAGTCTTTATTTTAAGGTTGCAAGAACTTAAATGTCTCACTAAATGTCTGTAAGTATCTGAACTTAAACCTATATAGCAAGGGCTAAAATTTACTATTATCTTTGAAGCTATTCTCTTCTAAACAACAATAAAAATACTTTTTATTGATAATTTTTGTTTGTACATCACTTTCATTTTTCATATATCCCACCCCTTCCCAAGAAGTCATCTTCTATAATAAAGATTTTTAATAAGTTAAAAAAAAGCAGTTCAGCAAAACTAAACACATTATGTTTGTCTACATATACAATATTCTAGACCCTCCATAAACAATTTCATATCATTTTACCATGAGCATAGGAGGTACCTTAAGGCCTTCTTCATGATTACATTTTGTTTTAATCAAGTGTTGTGTGTTTTTTAAAACAACTCCCAAGTTTTATATTTTCTATATATCGTTCAATCAGTTATATGACCATAAACATGTCGAAAATTGCCTATGAATGCCTGTCTGTTCCCTACCTAAAGTTTTGCTGAGACATTTTTTAGTATGTATATAGGCTATCCTTGTTATTTTTGCAAATGAGAGTAGATTACTATAAAAGTTAAAAAAAAACAACTTTCATTTCAAGCATATTTGCTGTTCTCCAGGTCATATCTAATGATAATGACAAGCTTTTTGCATGTTTATTTTTGTTACTTATCAAGAAATACTGTTTTGTAGTCTTTCACTATTTTCTTCCATAAGGTTTTACAGTTTAGCTAGTATTCTAAACTGGAGTTCTGTGTGACTGACATCTCCGCATGGCACAAAATTAAATGTTTGTAGGCTGAATGTCTGGGGAAAGAGTTTTTATGTCCTTTTCACAGTGACTGATCTATGCTGGTAGGTCTTCTTAAGGAAACAGTAAAAGTAATTATTTTTCCTTACTTTTTGTTTCCAGTTATTTGTTACCAGAGAGCACTGCAGCGAATATTTTGACATCTACTAGATCCTTGTTTCTGTGTCTGATTTCCTTGAGGATTATAAGTAGCAGTGGGTTCAATGTGTCAAATGGTATGGACAATCTAATCACTTTTCTTTCAAGATTCCAAGTTGAAATCAAGAACAGTTGGACTATTACTCTTACAGCAACATCAACAATATATGCCTATCTGTGCCTGACTATTTTGGTTTTGATGGTTCAGTTAGTGTAAATAGCAATTATTTCTGTTCTGGCCAGAAACTCTGAGTCTCTTCTTCTCCTGACTGATTATTTTGTGAAGGGAAAGTAGGCCGTTTTTGTTTTTTTTTACTTCAGTTCTTACCTAGCTTTTAATTACTGAATGTTACTTCAGACAAACTGAGAAAGACTTTAACTTAAAAAGGGCAAAGTCTTCCCCACTGCATTTTGGATCATCACCAGTCATCCTGACCTAATGTCTTGCCACTGGACTCTGAGGACTCTGGAGGAGAGTAGAGCTGATAACTTTGCACAGCTCTGCCTCACTTAAATTCAATTCACTTGTAAGTCAAGACATCACCCTGTTGATGTCACTGGTCCTCTTAGGGAATGAAGGATCAACAACAACAGCAATCTGTGCCCAGTGTCAGGCACACAGAAAATGCTAAATAAATGTTTTTCTATCTTCCCAAAGTCCCTCTCAAAATTGATTGTTTATAGTTCTATGAAACTGTTTTAATTTACATTTTGCTTATAAGTTGTGGATCATACTTTTACAATAATTTATTGTTTGCAATTCTTCTGAAAATAAATTTTTATATAATTTGATTTTTGTAATGTATATATTTTAATTTTTAAATTAACTTCTGATCACTCATCTAGTGGGAAACAGGTATTGTTGATGCATACCTGTCAATTACTTTAGTGTTTTTAGTTTTTTTTCAATTTTACTTTTTATTGTGAACTTAATACTAAATAAAACGATCACTTCAATATGCAGTGTGGAACAAGAGAGGAAACACCATGAAATCTCTTCTGTAGAGCCTGCTTTTCTTTTAAAGCATATACTACATTAGCTATGTAACTTTCAAAGCCATGCTGCTGATGTGATTCCTTCTGCCTTCCTTTTATCTTCTAGTTGCTGTTATTGTTGCTTTGGGAGGAATTCAATCCCTTTGGCTTCCCATCTCTCCTCAAAAATTGAAAATGGAAAAAAAAAACCCCAAAACCTTTTTTAAACAAATACACAGGGCTGAGCAAAACAAATTTTCACATTGGCCATGTCCAAAAACGCACGCCTCATTCTTTCTTTTAAGTTGATCACTTCTTGGAAGGTAAGAGAGGCTTTATCATCAGTACTCTGGAATTGGTTGGTCAACACACTATTATAGTTCTTAAGAATTTCAAAGTCCTCTGTCTTTACAATATTATTGCCAAAGTTTTCCTCCTGGTTCTTTCTATCCACTGTTTATCAACAGTTCATAAGTCTTCCTATGTTTCTCTGAAACCATCCCTTTCATCATTTCTTATGGCACAACAGTATTCCATCACATTCATACACCATAATTTGTTTAATCATTCCAGTTTTTTGCTAGTGCAAAAGGAGCTGCTATGAATATTTTTTTCCTCTTCTTTGTTCTTTCATTTTTTTTTTTTTTGGTCAGGTGATATTTCTTTTAAAGCATTTACAATATAGACCACAAAAGAATTTTTTTTAACGTTAAGCAACTGAGGCACAAATAATAACTATGTATGCTAAATTCATAAGCCCGTGACCTGTCTCCACACTATTACTAAGAATTAAAGGACCCTAACTTATTGTTGATGGTCTAAAGTCCTAAGCCTAATAGCTTAATTTTAGGCTTAACCTTGGATGTTCCTCTACCAACAATCTATAATTTAACAGATCTGATATTAAGCTTACAAACCTTTTGACTATAGGAAATTGCCACTAAGAGTAGGAACAGGGAAGGGAAACAATATCTCCCGAACTTCATGTCAATTTCAGACAGGAGTAGATCGTCACCTTGCATTCAGTCAGGCTTAAAGTCTGCCAGGTGTCAATGGGGGAATTGAGTCAGGAGAATCCTACCTCAGCCCAGGCTGAACAGCTGCTCTCCCACCCTTCCCATGAGATCACATTTTTCAGTTCATACCAGCATCTCACAGGCTTACTGGCATCATGGATTGGAGGCTCAGACTGCCTTTCTTGCTATCCATACCTGGAGTTAGACTCAGAAGAACAGTCACTTAACAGTCCCATAACATCTTAAAATAGCAAGTTCCAATAACCAGGTTTCAGATATGACTATAGTTTCACTTTGGCTAAGGAACATCTTTTGGGTCAAGTCTTAAGTGGCTTACATGCCTTTCTATACATGTTCTAGTTCCTAATTAAAGAACAATCATAAAATCAAATTTACCATTAAAACCTTAACTTCTCCATCAATGCCAAATTTTACCTGAAGTTACCTGCCTCTAGGAGACTTAGACTAAAATTCATTTCCCCAAACTAAAGATGTCTCTGATTTAGTCTCAGTAATTCAGTCAATTGTTTTAATACTAATTGCTTTTACATTACTTTGTAACATGTCCAATTTTTCTCCCCATCTCTCCCCTACCCTCACTCCCTAATACCCTGCATTCTGATTACCCCTTCCCTCAACGAGCCCTCCCTTCTATCATACCCCACCCTTCCCTTATCCCTATCTTCTCTCTTTTCTTGTAGGGCAAGATAAATTTCTATACCCCATTACCTGTGTTTCGTATTTCCTGGTTATATGCAATAAAAATTCTCAATATTCGTTACTAATACTTTGAATTCCAACTTTTCACCCAGCCCCACTGAGAAGGCAAGCAATTCAATACAGGCTATATATGTGTGGTTTTACAAAAGACTTCCATAATAATCACGTAGTGTAATACTAACTATATTGCCCTCTATCCTACTCTATCCCCTCTTGTTTTTTTACTCCCTCATTTGACCTTGTCCCTTCCCCAAAGTGTTTATTTCTAGTTACTCTCTTCTCCCATTTGCCCTCCCTTCTATCATTCCTCTCACCCCACTTGTTGCCTCCTTCCCCACATTCCTGTAGTATGGGATCAAATTTAGTGAGCATGTTATTCTCTCCCTCAGCCACATGTGGAGAGAGTAGCTTCACTTTTCCCTTCTCCCCTTCTCCCTTTTCTCCTCCATTGAATAATATTTTTCTTTACCTCTTTTTATGAGTTGCCCCATTCCATTTCTCCCTTTCTCCTCCCAGTATTTTCTTCCCTCACCCCTTAATTTTTATTTTGCATCTTTTTTTTTTTTGTGGATATCATCTCTTCTGATTTAACACAGCCGGTACTGTGTGTGTGTATTTCACTTTCCTGTTTACCTTTCCATGCCTCTCTTGATTCCTGTGTTTGAAAGTCAAATTTCCTATACAGTTCTAATCTTTTCAACAAGAATGCTTGAAAGTCCTCTATATCATTGAATGACCATTTATTCCCTTGAAGTATTATACTGTTTTGCTGGGTAGGTGATTCTTGGTTTTAATCCCAGTTCCTCTGACTTCTGGAATATCCTATTCCAAGTCCTTCGATCCCTTAATGTTGAAGCTGCCAGACTCTGTGTTATCCTGATTGTATTTCCACAATACTCGAATTGTTTCTTTATAGCTGCTTGCAGTATTTTCTCCTTGACCTGGGAACTCTGAAATTTGGCCATAATATTCCTAGGAGTTTCTCTGTTCAGGTCTCTTTCAGGAGGTGATCAGTAGATTCTTTCAATATTTATTTTGCCCTCTGGTTCTAGAATATCAGGACAGATTTCCTTGGTAATTTCATGGAAGATAATGTCTAGGCTCTTTTTTTGACCATGGCTTTCAGGTAGTTTCATAATTTTTAAATTGTATCTCCTGGATCTATTTTCCAAGTCAGTTGTTTTTCCAGTGAGCTGTTTCACATTATCTTCTATTTTTTCACACTTTTGATTTTGTTTTCTAACTGCTTGGTTTATATCAGTCATTCATTTCCTTGAACTCAATACTCTCTTTCAGAGAACTGTTTTGTTCAGTGAGCTTTTGAAACTTCTCCTCCATTTGGCTAATTCTGCTTTTTAATGCCTCCTTCTCCTCATTGGCTTTTTGGACCTCCTTTTCCAATTGAGTTAGCCTCTTTTTAAAGGTGTTATTTTACTTAGCATTTTTTTGGTTCTCCTTTAGCAAGCTGCTAACTTATTTTTCAAGCTCTTCTATTGCCTGAGCCCAGTTTAAGTTCACTTTGGAGGCCCTGGAGGCAGGGGTCTTCCTGTGACAGTAAGCCTTGTTTTTCCTCATCCAAAAGGATGGGAGGAGACACTTGTTCACCAAGAAAGTAACCTTCTATGGTCTCATTTTTTTCCCCTTTTTTGGGCATTTTCCCAGCCAGTTACTTGACTTCTGAATCCTTTGTCAAGAAATTAGACTCAGCTGCTTGGTTCCCCTGGGCCTTGGGTGGGGGCAGGGCTGTTACTCAGGGCTGGGTTTAGATCAGGTGCTCCCTACCACCAGAGGCTTTAAGCTGAGCTGCCTGAACAATGGTGGCCTGTGCCATCACCTGGGGTTATTGCTGGAGAAAGCCCCATTCCTTCTCGCCCAGCTGGGAAAGCCCTCCTCCACTGACCTTTGGAGCTTTCTTTGTCACTTGTGGATTGAGGTATCTGGGACCTTCCCTGCTAGGAACTCTTCCTGGAGGTCTGTTCAGGCCCTGTTCCTCCCAGTGCTGCCCTGCCAGGGCTGTGCTCCACTCTGCTCAGCTTCCCGTGAGATAGACCTTTCCTGTTGGCCTTCTGAGTTACCTTTGGCTGGAAACCTCTTTCGCTCTGTTGTACTGTGACTTCTGCTGCTCTAGACTTTCTTGAGAGTCCTTTTTACAAGTATTTTGTGGGCTGTGGGGGAAACGCTAGAGTATATGCATCTTTCTACTTGGCTCCGCCCCCTGTTCTTTCATTTGTTGTGAGAGTGGTATTACTGGGTCAAAGGATACATACAGTTTAATGACTTTTTGGACTTGGTTCCTCAGTGCTTTCCAGAATGGCTAGACCAAACCACAGCTCCATCAAAAGTGTATTACCATGCTTGTTTTCCTGCACGTCTTCTAGCAACTGCCATTATTTTTGTTATCATCTTTGCCAAACTCTGATGAGAAGGAACCTTAAAAGTGGAAGTAATTTGTATTCCTTTAGTTGTTAGTGATTTGGAGCATGTATTCATATGGTTGCTGACAACTTCGATTTCTTCCTTAGAAAACTGCCTATTCAATTCCTTTGACCACTTAGCTACTGGGAAACAATTCTTATAAATCTGAATTAGTTCCTTATATATCTTTAATATGTAAATATCCTTACATAAATTTCATATCTCATATCTGTACAAATCTTAAGGCATTCTATCATCAATCTAAAAATACAACTGTGGTAATAAGACTTGGAATTAACTCAGGTTCCACATTTGTAAAATCTTAACCCTCTCTAATGATTTTCTTTAAAGCATCTAGGAGTACAGCAGTAATCTAAATTAATATAAATATTAAGTATTTCCAAAGTATATACAAAAGACTTTATGGCATGGCTGTGTAAATTATTTTATATAGTTCACGGCCCTTGGGAATTTTTATCTAAAACAGTACTGGTGTGAGTTCACAGATGTTAAATAACTAGAATTAAACGAATATTTATATTTGATTTGCTTTTTGTTTCCTTTTTTTTTTTTTTGAGGGGGGAAGGCAAGGCAATTGGGGGACAGTGACTTGTCCAAGGTCACACAACTAGTGAGTGTCAAAATGTCTGAGGTTGAATTTGACCTCAGATCCTCCTGACTCCAGGGCTGGTGCTCTATTCACTGCTCCACCTAGCTGCCCCAGAATATTTATATTTGAAACAGAGATCACTTTCAGATGGGACTTGGCAATGGGGCAAGTATCAGAAGGGGAAATCAAAGTACTCGAACTAATATAATCCCCCTGTTTCTAATCTACCCCAAACAATGCCACCTTACTAACGTTCCTGAAATACCATTTTGATCACTTCATTCTTTGGTCAAATATTTTAAAGAGTTTCTAAGTGCTCTAAGCAAAACAAAAGGATTTTTTAGTCCAAAATTTAAGGCCCTCTTCAAGTCTACCTCCAAGGTTGAAACCAACTTTTATCTTTATTTAAGTTTTCAACATTCATTTCCACAAAATTTTGACTTCCAAATTTTCTCCCCATCTCTCCCTCACCCGACCCCAAAACACCTTGCATTCTGCTTGCCCCTTCCACCAATGTGCCCTCCCTTCTAACACCCCTCCCTTCTCTTATCTCCATCTTCTCTCTTGTCCTGTAGGGCAAGATAAATTCTATACCCCATCACCTGAATTTTTTTATTCCCCAGTTGTATGCAAAAACAATTCTCAACATCTGTTCCTAAAACTTTGAGTTCCAATTCTCTCCCTTCCTCCCTCCCCACCCATCCCCACTGAGAAGGCAAGCAATTCAATATAGGCTAGATTGCAAATGACTTCCATAATAGTCATGTTGTGTAAGACTATATTTCCTTCCATCCTATCCTGTCCCCCATTTCTTCTATTCTCTCTTTTGACCTTGTCCCTTCTGAAAAGTGTTTACTTCTATTTGCTCCCCCCTCTCATTTACCCTCCCTTCCATCATCCTCCCCCCACCCTTTCCCCCTCCTTTCCTGTAGTGTCAGATAGAGTTTCATACCAAGCTGAGTGTGCATGTTATTCCTTCCTTAAGCCAAATGTGATGAGAGTAAGCTTCACTATTTCCCTCTCACTTCCTCCCTTTTCCCCTCCATTGAAAAAACTTTTTCTTGCCTCTTCTATGAGAGACAATTTGCCCTATTCCATTTCTCCCTTTCTCCTCCCAATATATTCCTCTCTCAGCTCTTAATTTTTTTAGATATGATCCCTTCCTATTCAACTCACCCTGTGCTCTCTCTCTCCTTCTGTGTGTGTCTGTATAATCCCTTCAACTACCTAGATATTGAGAAATGTTTCAAGAGTTACAAATATTATCTTTCCATGTAGGAATGTAAATAGTTCAGCTTTAGTAAGTCGCTTATGATTTCTCTGTTTACCTTTTCATGCTTCTCCTGATTCTTGTATTTGAAGTCAAATTTTCTTTTCAGCTCTGGTCTTTTCATCAAGAATGCTTGAAAGTTCTCTATTTCGCTGAATGACCATGTTTTCCCCTGAAGTATTATACTCAGTTTTGCTGGGTAGGTGGCTAGGTTTTAATCCTAGCTCCTTTGACTTCTGGAATATCATATTCCAAGCCCTTTGATCCCTTAATGTAGAAGCTGCTAGATCTTGTGTTATCCTGATTATATTTCCACAATACTTCAACTGTTTCTTTCTAGCTGCCTGCAATATTTTCTTCTTGACCAGGGAACTCTGGAATTTGGCTACAATATTCCTAGAAGTTTCTCTTTTTTGGATCTCTTTTAAAATGATTGCTGGATTCTTTCAATGTTTATTTTGCTCTCTGGTTTCAGAATATCAGGGCAGTTTTCCTTGATAATTTCATGAAAGATGATGTCTAGCCTCTTTTTTTGATCATGGCTTTCAGGTTGTCCCATAATTTTTAAATTGTCTCTCCTGGGTGTATTTTCCAGGTCAGTTGTTTTTTCAATGAGATATTTCCTTATCTTCCATTTTTTCATTCTTTTGGTTTTGTTTTGTAATTTCTTGGTTTCTTATAAAGTCATTAGCTTCCATCTGTTCCACTCTAATTTTTAAACAACTATTTTCTTCAGTGAGCTTTTGAACCTTCTTTTCCATTTGGTTAATTCTGCTTTTTAAAGCATTTTTCTCCTCACTGGCTTTTTGGACCTCTTTTGCCAATTGAGTTAGCTTATTTTTAAAGGTGTTATTTTCTTCAGCATTTTTTGGGTCTCCTTTACCAAGCTGTTGCCTTGGTAATGATTTTCTTGCATCACTCTCATTTCCCTTCCTAATTTTTCCTCCACCTCTCTTACTTGATTTTCAAAATCCTTTTTGAACTCTTTTGTGGCCTCGGACCATTGCATATTTCTTTTGGATGCTTGGGATGCAGAAGTCTTGACTTTTATGTCTTCCCCTGATGGTAAACATTGCTTTTCCTCATCTGAAAGGATGGGAGAGTATACCTGTTCACCAAGAAAGTAACCTTCTATAGTCTTATTTTTTTCCCTTTTTGGGGCATTTTCCCAACCAGTTACTTGACTTTTGGGTCCTTTGTCAAAAGTAGGGTACATTCTGGTGACCTGTAAGATCTCAGTTCCTCCAAGGTGGCACAATCAAGAGAGGAGTTTACTCCCTGACCTGGCTCATGGCTGAGATTCATATCAGCTGCTCAATTCCCCCAGGGGCTTTAGATGGGGGCAGGGCCACTACTCAGGGCTGAGGTTCAGATCAGCTGCTCAATGCCCCCTGGGGCTTTTATCTGAGGCTCCAACAATGGACAATGGCTGTTGCCTGTCTTGGCCACTGCAGCCGCCACCTGGGGCCAGGGCTAGGGGAAGACCCTGTTCCCTTGTCATGGAGGTGAAAAAGCCCTCTCACTGACCTTTGAAGCTGCCTTTGGCACCTGTGGGTTGAGGGATCTGTGAACCTCTGCTGCTGCTGGGGATTCTGCCCCTGAGGTCTGCTCCTCCTGGTGCTGCGCTGTATGGCCAAGGCTGGCCTGTGCTGCACTGTGTGTCCGGTATGACAGACCTTTCCTGTTGGTCTTCCATGTCCTTCTGGGCTGGAAATCTCCACCCCATTGTTCTGTGGCTTCTGCTGCTCTAGAATTTGTTGAGAGTCTTCTTTACAGGTATTTTACGGGCTGTGAGGGAAGAGCTAGAATATGTGCGTTTTTCTACTCCGCCATCTTGGCTCCACCCTCCCAAAATCAACTTTTATAAGTTTATGCCCAATTACACGTTTTCAAACATTATATTCCAAACAACTTCAGTAGTTATTGTTCTCAAATCCACCTTGTGCGCTTTAAAATCCAAATTTTTACTCGTATCTTCTCTCCTACCTAAAATATTTTCTCTTTTCCTCTGCTTATCCAAATCCTACTCATTCTTCAAGATCCAGCTCAAATTATTCTTTTACAAAGCTCTTCCTGGATCTCTCTCATCTTACATTTGTCATGAATCTGTCAATCAGAAATTGCTCAAAACCATTAAAAAAAAACCTTCCAATCAATAGTAATATGTCTTCTATTATCATCTTAGCAGCATGGCATAATGAATGGAGAGCTGGCTTCATATTCATGAAAACCTGGGTTTCAAGTCCCTACTCTGTCACATTATTAGGTTGTGTGACTCATGATAGGTCACCTAACTTCCTGGTATCTATAGGCAATTCTCTACAACTACAAATTGTAAAGCAAAATAAACACTGGTAGAGGGAATTCCTTCATCAGAAGCTCCATGAGCTAGAAAAGATTGACTTGTCCCACCAAAAAATTTACTTTAAGGTAGGAATTGTTTATCATTATTATTATCCTCTAGAACACTGGTCTTCAAAGTTTTTAGATCATGTACTTCTTTACTAAAAACTTGGAACATATACCCTCACTTATATGTAGTTCATAAATTTTATATATGTTTCTATATATTACATGATATAATGAAAAAAGAATTTTTAGGAGGAAATAAATACTTGAGAAATTATTATCTTTGTATAGCAAATAGGTTATGCATGCATCCTACTTTGGAGACCACTGTCCTACTGGACGATAAAGCACAGCTTTCATATGACAGGTGACTTAATATTTGTGATTGGCTGATAATTAAAATATATGCTAACTCTAGTAATTATGATAGTAACTCTTCTACAATATCCAGTATTTTACTTATGACTTTTCCACATTGCTGAACCATTCCATCTTTCCACACTGTCTCTTACATTCTGCCACTAACTCCTTAAATTTTCTAAGCTACATTCTTTCTCTTCTTAACATGTAATTCCCTCCCCTAATGGGATGTAGCTACCTTGAAAAACTGAGCAGAACTCTCTAGATGAAATATGACAAGGGCAGAGTTCAGTAAGAACATCATCTCCCTGTCCTTACAAGGTATGCTCTTCTTAATGAAGTCCAAGATCAATTTAGCTTTTCTGGCTGCTATCTCACACTACTGACTCATATTGCCCTGAACAGGTTCAATAAAACCCCTGATCTTTTTTTCTGAACAACTACCTATCCATGTCTCCCTCATTTTATACTTTTTTGGATCCAAATGCAAAACTTTAGATTTGTTCTTCCTCAACTCATTTTATTAGATTAAGTTTAATGCTACAGACTATCAAGATCCAGTGACTTTGTTATCCCTCACAATTTTGTGTCACTACAAATTTGATTGTTCCCTTTACTGAAGTTGTTAATAAAAATGTTCCCTGGAGTTATTCTGCCATAGACCTTCACTAATGCTGACACCAGTTCTGAATTCTTCTGATTCTATTATTATCTAATGCAACCTCTAACTGTTCTCCAACTTCTTCATAAGAATAATATGAAATACTTTAACAAAAGTTTTACTAAAAAGCTCCCCCTTATCTATTATTTTAATAATCCTATCAAAAAAAGAGAGGTGAGCTTGGCATGATTTATATTTGATGAAGCCATGCTAAGTCTTTGTAATCACTTCCCTATCTTCTGAGACTCTTAAGTGTCTCCTTTCCTGGACCATAAATCCACTTCCCATCAAGACTGCATGTCCCAACAGGTTTTATGCATGACTGTCTTCCTTCAGTTCTCTAGTCACTCTCTCAAGTGATCTCCCATGGGTTTATTATTTTTTTATATAGATAACTCCCAAACTCAAATATCCAGGCCTAATCTTTCTTGATCCTGAACTTTAGCTCTGTGTCATCAACAGAGTAGAGGGACATCTTACTTGCATGTAAGTTGAGATGCCAAACTCATCATCTCCCCATTATCCACACCTCCTTCAAATTTCCTATTTTTCTTGAAGGCATGGCCACTCTAATCACTTAGATTTTTGCCCTTAAAGTCATCCATGGCTCTTCTTTTTAACAGCCCCCCGCCATCATGTCTCTCCACTGCCCTAATTCAGTTGGCACCAAAACTTTACCTCTTACCCTTGACTACTGCAAACACCTAAACATTCTCCTAATTTCCAATCTTTTGTCTTACGCAGAGCCACCATACTAATATTGCTAAAACACAGTTGTGATTATGCCACTCCCCTGCTCAAAAATGTTCAGCGGCTCTCTGTTGCCTAAATGATGAAATCACAAATTTTCTAACATTCAAATCATCAATCTGGTTCCAACATATCTTTTCAGACTTACTTTAAATTACTCCCCACCTTCAAACCCTCTATGTTATAGTCACAATGTCCTACTACTGGCGGTTTCCTCTCCATGACATTCCATTTCCCATCTTCACAATCACATTCTTTATCTCTACGTAGTGACACCATGACTTCCTTCACGACTCAATACTAAAAACCTTTCCTGATCTCTAAATCACTAATAATCAGAGAAATACACTTCCCATTAAAGAACTCTAAGATCCTACTCCATACTCATCAGACTGGCAAAGTTGGGATAAAGAAAAATGAAAATTGTTGGGCTACTGAAAGACAGATATACAATAGTACTATTGGTGAGACTGGTCTAGTCATTCTAGAAAACTACTTGGAATTATGTATAAAAATAATTATAAATTATACATATCTTTTGATCCAGAGATGCCATTTATACCCTGAAAATATAAGCAAAGAAAGAGGGAAAAGACGAATATATATAAAAAATACTTATAGCAGCACTTTTTGTTATAGCAAATAGATGCAAAGGAAGTAAGTGCTGAAAAAACCACAATTACAGTGCTACTCACTGCTTGACGGGTGAGACACACATGTTTGAACATAGACATGTGAACATTTGTTTTGCTTATTAGCTTTCCTTATCTGTTATGATTTTTAAAAAATTTTTAATGACAATTTGGAAGAGAGAAAAAAAAGGCTAGAAATTGCAAAAAAAAGGTTGTAGCATTTAAAAAATAAACAGAAGGACGTTCAGGAGTCATAAGTAGTATAACTTTGAAAAGAATGTGCCATGTTTATTATAACATTTTGAAATCAAAACTGCATAATAGAGATGTAGGGTTTCTTACACAAATTATTTCTATTCTTTCTCATAAATGGAAAGGCTAAAGTTTTCAATATGTGCCAAGTTCAGAAAAATTATTAAAATATAGACTATTAATCTGACATTTAGGTTTCTCATTAATAATACTAGGAGTATTAATCTAATTTAGTTCTTAGAGAAAAGATTCATAAAATGATAGGATAATAATCTTTTTAATAGATTACTTGGTGAAAAACTTAAAAATGTTCTTTGGTACATGACATTCACTAAAATGGGTATCTAATCTTAATCTGAATCCCCTGTTTGAGTCTTGTCCATGTGCTCAGTTCACCACAGGGAGTCTATACAACCTGCTAAAGGTTTCTTTGATATCTCTGGACATCTACGGAGACCGGTGGATCATTAAGACTATGCTATATCTTGTATACTTTATTTCTTTATTTACCTGTTGACATATTTTACTCCTGTTTCTCTTCAAAGTTCCTCATTGGTTCTATATTGTAACTTTCTCATTACCATTATATGTCTCTCTCCACTGCCCTTTGGGTAAAATCCTTTCTTATTCAGAGACTTTTGTATTTCATGGCTTACAAACAATAACAGAGGAAGCAATCATGCTGTTATTATATGAAGCAAAGGAGCTATGCAAGTTAAAGCAGTTTTACAATTTGCTCAGGGCAGTCCAGAATTTTTTCTTCCAATTTTTACATTTGGGCCTAATTCACCGCTCCATTTGTGCTGTTAGTTGGAGACATAATATTAATAGCTAAATTCCACTACATGTCTATTGAAATGCATGACATAATCTGAGCAGCAGACATTCTGTAACTTCGTGGTCTTTCTTATGTGAATAGTTGGATCCTATTATTTTGGTTGGTTTCATATCTCTTATAAGAACTTTTGTAAAGTTTCAAGACTTGATGTGTGAATACAACATTATATACAAATAAAAGCATCAGGAGGACTTCACAGTCCAGAGAAAAGCCCTCTCCCAACGTGGGACTCTCATGCTGAATCTCCACCATGACAGTGATAAATACCTTTGGCATCTTCTTGCTTTATGCTTTGCGTTATCACAAGGTCTTTGTACATTATTTCTCTTGTTATATCTTTAAAGGAATCTTAAGTGATTTGGATGCAAGGGTGGGAAATAGACTGTTGGAAAAGTGTACTTATAGTGGCATTGTTTTTTTCACTTTTTTTTTAAATAAACAGCAGAAAATGATTACAGTGGGATTTTACATTTTCTATATATTTCAGTTAATTCAGTTAAAAGGCAGATATGCAATGGCTTATATAAGAGGCATAAAATCAGAAAATAAAACTGTTAATTCATAATACTGCTGACCTAAGTGGAGGTAACAAAACATTACAATGCTACTTTTAATTGTGTTGTCATTTCCCACTAAAAATCACAAATGTATTCAATCTGAATCAGAAATCACAACTTTGGCAAACTGAAAACTTTAAGGTCATACATATTAAGACAGATTTCTGTAAGAGTCATCTGTTTGAACATAATGTATACACAGCAATTGTGAAAGAAATTCATTAAGGAAATAAATATTAAAATATTAATTTTATACACTTAATAATAAATCCTAAACATTGGTAACACCTTTGGAGAGACTGAAAAGGAAATAAATGAAGTCTCCTGCAATTTCTTTTTATCATCTATAGTTTTACCTAGCTAATCATGTTAAGAATTTTTCTATGATTACATTTAAAATAGCTTAATTCCTCTGAATGGTATTATCCTTTTAAGTAAGCATAGCCATAATTTCAATCACATTTACTGTTACCCATACTACTTACTCTAAGATCATACATACATCACTAACTTATTTCATTTTAGTAGAGACTGAATATTGATTTTTACTTCATTTAATCATTTAAATACAAGGGTAAAGTAATATTTCTGTTTTGCCATAAAATTTTAAAAGGAAGACATTGAGAGCTGGTCCAGTTCCTTGGGGCCAGATCTTAAGCAAAGAAATTGCTTTTAGTAAATAAATTAAAATTCATAACACAGACTGGTGGGGCAGGAGAAAACTCTGATAGATACTATATGTCCATGAAATCTGAGGAACTGATAAATGCCATCAAATACTTTGAATATAAGTCTTTTGGGTTTACAGAATTTAAGCTTGTCTAGGCTTTATAAGTGGAAAACTCTTATTTCAGCCCTCTTTTTATCTATACCCTGCTATGTATAAATGGGAATAATGTGAATTAAGGCTAAAAAAAAAAATAGGCTGGAGTGAAATTGTGTAATAGTGCTTACAAATGCCAGGATGAATTTGAAATAATTCCACAGACAATATGAAAACAGTGAAGATTTTTTTTTAATCAATGGAATAACAAAAGTCAGCCCTCAGTCCTATGCCTTGAATTACTTTGGCAGTTTTGCAGAAGATGAATTACAAAGCGGACAAGTAATACAGGGTGAATAGTCCAATTTGACTGGACTGCAGCATCCAAGGAAAGCAGTAATAATGAGACAATGCTAAAAAAGTAGTAATAAATGGTTCAGAGAGTTTCAACTTTATTCAGCAGGGAATATGCAGCCACTGAAAACTGTTGACCAGAAAACCAATGTATCAGTACTTTGTATAAATAATTATTCTGGCAGTAGTATGAAGGATGGTGGACGAGGAAGAGTTGGGAAAACCTGTTGGGAGACTACTGCTATAGTCCAAAGAAGTGGCAATAAGGGCTTTCACTACATTAGCAATGGAGATAAAGTAAAGGGGACTTGTATCAGAGATGTTTTATTACTGGAAATGACAGAATACACAAGTGGGAAGAGTAAAATAAAAACCCAATATTTTGATCACTGAAGACAAACTTAATTATAGTTAACAGAGAAGGAAACAGGTGCAGGTACAGAATTTTTATAGGCAGTTAGAATTCTAGGCTTGGAGTTCCGAAATAAGGTCAGGATTGGAGATACAGACTTCTGGAAGACAGATTTTTCCTTATAGCACATGCATAGTAGTATCAGTTAAAGTGAATGAGATTTACAAGGGAAAGCATATATAGTGAGAAAAGGGAATTGCCTCAAAAAAGGGAAATGTTGCATCTTTGCAGAACATCTCTATTTTAAAGGTTTGCCTTTGATGAGGTGGGAGACAACAAATACAGAAATAGTCACAAAAACAGGAGAATTAGGACAATGGAGTACCTCTAAATTCAAAGGAGAGAATGGCCAATAGAATAAAAAACCTTGAAGACAAAAAAGGATTGAAAAAAAAATTCACTTGCACTGCTATCATTTGAGAAGTTTCAAGAGAGCAGGAAGGGATGAAGCTAGATTGCAAAGAACTAAGGAATATATAATGAAGAGACCATTTAAAAATGTTTAAATGCTCTTTAGCTATCACTTTAATAATAAATTCTATGCTTTTATCCAGGAAGCAAAATCTCTATTATTTTTACTTAAGAATTCTGATCATGATGATGACTAGCCATTATTTCAGAGGGTCAATGATGAAGAATGCTACTCTGATAGGTGAGAGATTTAAGATTCAGTATAAGAATAAGGCATACATCTTCTTATAAATTTGAATTAATTTCTTCTATATTTTGGAAATAATAATTATAATAGCTGGCATTTATACTATGTTTTAAGGTTTATAAAAGCACTGCATTTACAACAACCCTGTAAAGTAATTAGGTATTTATTATGTTATTATTCTTACTTTACAGTTGGGTAAACCGAGGTTAAGAATTTAGTGATCTGTCCAGGGTCACCCAGCTAGTAAGCAGGATTTGATCTCTGGTCGTGCTGACTCCAAGTCTCATGTCTATCCACTGTACCACCTAGGTGCTTAAAGGAAACCTTTATCAGAGAAATTCATTACAAAGATTTTCTCCCTTTTTTAATTTTTTTGAAAGTTTCTGCTCTTTCTTGGTTTTTATCATTGCTAACATTTAAAAAGGGACGTAGGACACTTTATATTCAGTTATTTGCCTTTGCTATCATCTTCTATACATGCCTTAAAAAATTTTAATTTAGTTAATGAGAACCTTTCTATAAATTTCACAGTCTCTTTAGACAGATGTCTCTTAACTTCATTAGGACTGTCTGAACTATAGAAATTTTGTTTTTGAGAGCACCTTATTCTTATAAAGTCCATTTCTGCCACAGAATTTTAGGCTGTAAGTATGATTTTTCCTTTGATGGTGGAAACTCATCTCAAATTTTAGGTTGCTTACTAGTCTAACCATAGGCAAGTTGTACAATCTCTCAGTGCTCCAGGCTATACTTTTAAGAGTATAAGCTATGGAGAAGTGAAAGGTTTGCCATGGTAGAAGGTCTCCTCATTACAATAGAATTACTAGCCTGAACAAAAACTTAAAACAAACAAAAAAAACACCCAAGCTTACAGCCAGCTCTCCCCTTCTTGTCTATCATAAACTCAAATATGCCATAGCTTCTATCTTCCAAAGCTCCCATCAAGAGACAAAACAGTATAACAGAAAGAGTGAGAACCTTTTAATCACTGGACTAGCTCTGCCATTTACTAACTGTGCAACCTTGGGCAAGTGACTTGACTTCTTTGTCTATACAATACAATGGGAAGAATAATAGGCATATAATCCATCTTATAGGGTTTTTGTGAAAGACATGTCTTATAAACTACAAAATAATATAAGAAGTGTGAATTATTATTATCATTATACTATGGCAACTACTTTTTCTCAATTAGTCTGAATCAGGCCCAGAACAGCAATTCCCTTGGTGTCTTCTTCTATCTTTGGAAGAACGAAATTGTCATTCAAGACAAATAAAAAATTTACCAGTTGCTCTGACTTTATAAGAGAAAAGACTCAGTCATCTAGATAGCTGAAATTCTCCATGGCTACTGTCACATAGTCCATGCCAGGTTTGTGATTTTAATTTATTCCTTATGATTAGGTGGTCTGTAGTACGCAACTCCTATGCAATATTGCTTGTTTCTTCCTCCATAGTTATCTCATCCAGTATTCTCTATCATGTTTCCTACTGCCAGTACATGGGTCCAAAAGAAATTTATTTCCTGAATATAAGATTCTATGCCACTACCCATTTTATCTAAATCATACTTTCTGAATCAAAAATTTTCTGTTAATCTCACATTTAGTCACAAGTCACATTCAACAAAATCTCCAAGATACCTGCATAAAGTCAAATTGACCTCCTTTTAAGCATTATTTAACTCTATTGTGAACTATACCTAGGGTGTAAAATTGTATAATATATGCACGTTGTATTTTCCTTACTGGAATGTAAATTCCTTGAAGATCCGAATCTTAATTATCTTTGTATTTGTCCCAGCAGGTTGTATTTAATTAGTACTTTGTGAATGAATATACAGCATGGAGAAACAGAAGTATACTGAAACCTATCATTTAACATGCTTATAGTGCTTTCCAATTTACAAATCTCGTTTTGTACATTTCTTTAAGGCAAGTAGAAAAGTGAGCTTTCTTATATCCTCAACTAGAGCATAGAAAAATGATGTGTTAAAGGCTAAGATAAATGAGACCAAATTACATGAAAATGAGAGACAGAATGACTACTTAGAGCAAGGCTTTAATACAACCTATCAGGAAAAGAGGCAACTGAAATGAGAGATTCTACAAGTGTTAATTGTAATTGCAAACTAGAGAAAGGAGAAAAAAAGGTGAAAAATTTAGCAGCAATCAAAAACGGATTTATTTGCTGATGAAAATGTAAGTTTTTTAAAAAGTGTTTTGTAAACAGAGGGAGAAATGTATATCTTCATGCTTTTTGGTCTATCTTTCTGGTTTATGTATGGCATCTTCTTATGAAAAGAATATAATTCATTGGGAAATAACCCTAGTTGGCCACAATGTAAAGGATGCTGTGACAAAAACTGCAGAAATCTAGTTTCAAATCCTGAACTGCACTTGCCAGTTGTATAACCTTAAGTAGATTATTTAACCTTTCTGAATCCATTTACAAAATGAGATCAATACTTTAGTGCCTATCTTACTGAGTATATGTGAGGAAAAGGTCTCTGTAAACCTTTAAGAGCTCTAAGTTAATGCATTGTCATCCTTACAGAAAAAAAACAAAGCAGCATTTAAGAAGTATATAATAAAATTAATAATTCTACTACCGTCTTAACAACAATGTTCATTATTTACTCATTGGGATTAGGGTGATCATTCTACACAAGAAGTATATCAAAGGCTATTTGTGAACCCATCAAACATTCAAGTGATTAACAATATTGTTATTACATACATCTTTTAATATGAAAGAAATAGCCATGTCTTATCTTTTTATTCTACCTGAGTCTTAAGTTTTCTTCTTCTGGAAAATGAGTGTTGAACTATGCTACTTTTAAATGTTTCTTCTAGTTCTAGAATTCTATAATTCCTATAGACAGTTCTACAGAAGCTACATAAACTAACACTTCCTGACCCTTCCTTCCCCCATCCCCCTCTTGATTCTACCTACATCTCAGTAGCTCTGAGGTGGGACAGATAGGACAAGGCTTCACTGCTAGAACCCTAGAAGCAGTGGACTAAGATCACTACAAAAACACACAGGTATAATCTTGAGAAACAAAACATGGGAGGACTTGGCCTTTATAGCACTTGAACATGGAGTCTTTATTCATCCCAGAATTGAACTAAAGGGACAGAGAGTAACAGGAGCTAGTGCTCAGGCTTTCTATTACATGGAGTTTTTACTTTCAATATTGCTTGTAGTGACTATTGCTAAAACCCTATCATACTCAGGAAATTTTTATCAACCATTAGTGGAATCTTCCTAAAGCTTTTTTTGGATAATTTAGATGACAGGTTTAGTGTTGCTATAAATGAAGAATACAGTATTTTTATAAGGCAAATAAAACTTCACGTTTTTGAATGAAAAGGGTATCCTGTAAGTAATACCTTAAAGTAATAAGTAAATAACCCCAAGTTAAGAAGACACGATTTACACCTTAAAAGGAAAAGAACTCAAAATGCCTGATAATTATAAAAAAAATGTTCAAAAACAATAGGAAAAAAGTATACTGTAGTGATTAAGTGAAAAGGAAATTAAATAATTGGTCATTTAAATAAGTGCAGGGAAGGGGGAACCTCATAGGGGGAACCACACATAAAATATCAACTCAGCATACTACTGTTTGAAAAGTCAACATAATACTGTACTGAAACCTATTAACTAATCATGGCTTAGTTGTCTGGTATTCAGTTATCTGACAACCATAACAACATAAAACACTTATTATGAACCCAGAAACTGAAAGGCATCTGAGCAGTCAAAAGAGATGTTGCATAATTAGTGAACTAAAATTAATTTGATAAACTTTTAGTCATAAGTTCCCTTAGGCCTTTAATGAGATTCTGTATTCAGCTTACCTTATACACAGTTCAAATCAACCTTAACACCTGGGCTCCTAGACCATAATGAATCAGAAGGAGCAAATGAGAAGGTAAAGAAGGTAGGTGCCACAGGAAAACTTTGCCACTTGCAAGAAGTGACAGTCTGACACAAGAAGGATTAAAGGAGAAATGAAAAGGGTACAGTGGCACAGTGGTCAAACCTTGGTATTAGTAAGACCTGAGTTCAAATTTTACATCAGATACTCACTACTGTATGCCCTTAAGTAAGTCACTTGGAAGGATCATTACTTGGGGTCTAAGCTACTATCAGAACTTCCCATCTATTATTCTTCTATGCCTGTAACTGTACACCGTATTAGTGGGATGCTTGGAATAGCATATCCAGTTATGGATACCACATTTTAAGAGGTATATTAATAAATACAGAGTATCTGCAGATATTAGAATGATGAAAGGTCTTTGTATCACAACCATGTAACAGAAAGCATGACCGAAGGAAATGGGGATTACTGAATTTAGCAGAATGGAAAAATTAAAGCTAAATAAAATAAAACTAAAGCATGTTAGCTATTTTCTATTATTTAAGGGAATATTATCATGATTTTATACATCTGGAGATGGAAAGTATAATGGTCCCTTGCTATTTACAAAACTTCACAGAAAATACTTTTTTCTGCTGTAACCCTGTGTAAAAAGACAATCTTCTTAGTACCCTCCCTCCATATGTGGGAAGAACAAGCAGATGCGTTTGTCTATCCCTCCCTGGCTCCATAATGTGTTTCTTGTCTCAGCTCTGATTCATGAGCTAAGTACAGTCCATGGTAGGAGTGAGGTAACAATTCATTAGCTGAAGTCATCTTTATTTTTTTTCATTTCTTTGTTTTTTTCCTACATTCCTAACTAAACAGCCTTAGGGTAAAGGGCATATTTTTTGGTTCTTTTTTAAACTCCAAATTAACAACACTTAATACAGCACATGTACATGTTCATCACTCATCAGGTGTGCTAATTATTTAAGCTTTTTCTCACTTTTCAATCAGTTACTTGCTTTTGGTTATATTTCTTCTTAATATAGTATGATTATAGTGATAAAATAAGAGGTGATGTTTAATAAAAACTAAATGTGACACTGGTTAGACTATCTGGGAAAGAGACTATCATTCTTTTACCAAATTAATAGTTAAATGAGGGTTTGGCATTGTTTTTACAGGTGCAATTCTCTTGACTACACACTATGGAAAATAAGAGTTGGACATATATTAAATGTGTTATCTATAAACAAGCAAAGAAGAATAACATAAAAAATTTAGATTCCTAAAATAATTACATGTTAGTATATGGTATATTACAAAAGTCTTACCTTGTTGAGTATTTTGTTCTTGAGTTCGATTCACAGTGAGGTCTAGGGGGCCTTCCTGCTCTTCCTGAAGGGAGTTTTCTATTTGATTCATTTGGATACCTTTACATATTAGACTTGGTCCAACTGAACCATTTCTATTCTCTTGAATTTTACCACTTTTTGAAATGTATTCAATTGCAAACTGACGTATCATCTTTTTCATTAATTCCTGAGCAACTAGGGGAATGTTAGGATCACAGTTCTGAGGAAGATCTAGGAAAAAAACATACATATAACAAGCATTAGAAAAGAGAAACATTAACTATTTGTATTTCTGTGTATAGTTTTTCAAAATTACAAATCATGACTAAGAAAAACTTTTTAGAACCAATCCATAGTTATCAATGGTCTCAGAGGCTTGAGTTTTAATTAATTGTATATTAACATATCAACCTAAAACTTGGAATATCTTCATCATATCACCACCATCACTAACACTGTTGTAATCATCAACATTTGAAATCAAGTGTTTTATCACTTTTTAAAGGTTAAAGCAAGAGGACAAATTGGACAGAAATGGAATAGACTATCCAAAGTTTTTCTAAAAAAAAGTTTTCAATAAGTTTCCAAGAAGTACAAATAGCCAATAAGGCTGTTTCTATTGACAACTTTTACAAAAATTATTAGAAGACTCTCCCAGTAAGCATATTACACAAATATAAACATTTTACAAATCAGAAATAAAATGTAATATACTACAAAAATTTCTAAAATTTATCTCAAATTTTAGTGTAAGAAACGAGCATGGAATCTGCATGTAAACTTAATACTCTGTAGAAGTATCAATGAAAATATTCCAAATAATTTAAACTACAATTACTTAACGATAACACTCATCAAACTAGTCAAGAAAAAGTAGAAGGGTTATTAGACAAATAGCCTTTCTCCTCCATATTCCTCAAACCTAATATAGGTTCCTGATAAAATTAATGTCTGTAAGATAAGCAAACTAATACAATAACAAATTAATATGACATAACACAATAAATCAAGCTCCTTGGAATCTTAATCTTAGTTTTTCTATGGTCCATGCCACTAAATTAAAATAACTGAGAAAAAGTATTCTATCATAATCTATAAAACACTGAAGCAGAACTGTTTATAGAGAAGCAATCAAAATTTTACTATTGCAGTTGTAAAGAAGCATCGTTTGTTTTAGGAAAAAAAACTAAACATTCTCCCTGCATGACAATTTACCAAAGTTTCTACACTGATTTTTTTGAAGTTCTTTTCTTCTTATGCATTGCTGTTGGGGCGGAGGGTGAATATCTTCACCTATTTTATTAAAAAATACTATACACAAGAATTGAAATGTTTGTAAATACAAACTTTTCTTATTAAATAGTATAAAATGAGGAAACCAGTGTGGCATTTCTTCTACCTAATGTATCAAAGTAAAAGGCTTTCAAATCAGGTTTTTTTATTTTCCATTTAAACAGCCTATATAAAAACCTATTTGAAAATCATCTGAGTACATTCTGACCCAATTTACAAAACATTTCAGCAAGACATAAACTGCAACTACACTTCAATGACGGGTTAAGAAGTTTTGCCTTGAACTATTGCAATTGGAAGCAAAATCTAGGAGAATACCTAGCAGAAATAATTGGTAAAAGATAACAGGACCTACGGTGCTTTTTGTGTATTTGTTTGGTTATAGCAATGGTGGTAAATGGATTAAATAAGGTAAGTGAAATACCACATCAAAGACAGTTACAGTAATAGAAAAGAGAAAATGGAAAGGAAAAAAGTAAAGGGTGTAATACTAGTTTTTAATCATTCTCCTCCCCCCTCCCTCCAGTTACCAATTGAAGCTAAAGGACAAAAAGCAATATATCTATCTCTTGAAAAATTCTGATGCTGTTAGCTAAGAAAAGGTAACTCATTATAGATTCACAGTTTTTAAAACTCACTTTACTAAGAATCATATACTCTTGTCATTAAAAGTCCCTTGCATAGTCTATCTCAGTAAGAGTAATTTCCCAATTAGTAGTATTTGAAGATATCTTTGGATATTTTCTACTCTCCAATCTGCTTCTCAATGCAAAGAACAATGAAAAATTACATTTTTAATAGGTAAATAGTCATTCATATTGAATGAAACTAAACATTAAATCTGCAGAGAATAGTTAATTTTACTCTCTTCCAAATACTATCACCAATCTAGGACAGTGGAAAGAGTGCTAGTTCTCAAGCCCAAATTCTCATACTTTCTAGATTTTAGTATTACTAGAGGTAAACCAGAGATAAAGTAAGTGATGGAGTTTTCCTATGGATGAAAGATATAATAAGAGAATTCCATATTGCTTAGTTGTATAGCTGTATAGCTAAGCTGTATAACCAGTGTTAAATGACTTCGAGTAATACCAACAAAGATGCTTAACCAAAAGTCTAGGCCAATTTTCCTAATTTGGTTGTAGATACAGATTTATGCCTATCCTCCTGGATTTACTAAGAAACTTTTCCTAGGAAATGGTTAAGGCTGTGACAACTATTATAAATCAATCATGAGCTACTCTAGGGAAACATCTGAACAAGACATAGTATTAAAGGATTACAGGACCAATTCCTTAGTGTTAAAGAAAAGGCCACAATGAAGTTCACTGCTAGGCCATTCATTCAAAGAAGCTGGATGACTAAACAATGAGCTGGTGATGATAGACTGCATTTGTGTATGAATTAGTCATGCTTTCTCAAGGGAAAAAACTTTAGTAAAACCAATATATATGTATATGAGTTACAGGGAGATGATAAGGGCTATCATCTAAAAATAGGATTAATCTATTGCCAAGAATAGGTGAAAATTTATTTTCTTATTTTACCTTTTTTCTGTTTTTCATTTCTATCTAATAACAGAGTAGTGATCAGTCTTGGTGAAAATGGCTGATTAAAGAGGATAAATGGAAAAATGAATTTTTGTTAAAGCACCTAAGTTCTCTTCCAGACACTGTATGAAAACTACTGGGTGTTCATGAAAACAATCCCTATTTAAAATCAAACTAGAGTGGCAAGGGGGTGCAGTGGATAAGAGTGAGGTTGTGGAATCCAGAGAACCTGAGTTCAAATTCATCATTAGAAACTTACTCTGTGACCCCAAGTAAATCACTTAACTCTGTGTGCCTCAGTTTCCTCATCTATAAAATGAGCTGGAGAAGGAAACGGCAAACCACTCTAGTATCTTCGCCAAGAAAACCCTAAATGGGGGTCAAAAAGAGTCAGATCCGACTAATCAACTAAATAATAACAAACATCAGAATGCCAGTGATACTAATGGCTATTCTAAGTCAATAGTTAGAAAATGGGGCAGAGTACTTTGAACACTAGAGTTTATTTGCAAGTAATGTCTTTCAAATTAAATATAAGCATGAAAGAATTCTCCTAATATACAGAATGGGGGTAAAATAGCATAGAATAAGATCCTAGAAAACCCTCAGGGACTTAGAAATAAAAATTCAAATACTTAATGTGCAAAATTTTAACAATATGGAAATACCATGACTTTCAAATTAGCCTTCTTTATTATCTTTACTTTTCCCATTTACCTATAGACATCTGAAAGTGGGTATCTCGTTGCTGTTCTTTTTCTTGGATCTTGTCTCCTGTGAACTACTTTGTCCTCTGACATTCTTACTAGGGCACATGTAATGCTTTCTATGGTATCTGGTTTGGCATATATACATACACACATATATGTGGGCTATTTTCTTCTTTAACCTTCATTTTAAATTTAAGTGCTCATGAACAGACTCACAAGTCATCATGTGTACTCTATACCTAGTCAAGAGCTCATAATTTTTGTATCTTAAGCCTTAGTTAAAAAACACAAATCCTAGTGAAGTGAGCAAAACACGGTAACAGCAACACTGTGTGATGACCAACTTTGAAAGACTTGGCTCTTCTCAGCAATGCACTGATGTAAGTGACTTACCTATTGTCACCTAGTAAATAGCATGGATGGGGTTTGATCCCATAACCCCCAGCAATGCTTTTTAGTTTATTAATGGTGATGCTGTCAAGAATCAGATGATCTTTATATTGTTTTGAAGCATGCGATGCTATTCATTTTAAAATAACCTGATTAGGGTTACAATGGAGTACACCTAATGAATACTTCTGGCCCCTTGGAAAAGTTTTAGGAGTCTAACAGCAGAAGCAACAAAACTTAAGCTTTCTTAGAGTTCTCAATCATCATAGCACACAAGAAGAGATGGCTCAACTGCCACAATAAAACTCAAACTAATGAATTCACCACATCCTTCTTCCTCCTCTATAGTAATTAAGTTCACTTATAGTAAAGAAAGAAAAGAACCATCAGAGAGAAAGTACTTTTTTTTAAAGCTATCTCATACATAAAAAACATGAATGAGAAAATACCATGGAAAGGAACAGTTTAACAAACAAATAAAGTGTCAGATGATCAATAACTTTAGGGACTTCACATTCTCCATCATGACAGTGGTATCTTTTGAAAGCATACTGTTTTATACCTATCTTACTTGATATATTAACAAAGGATCACTGAAAAAAATTATCTCTAGAATTGCCTCTATCGAGGAATCATAATAAATGATATTCAACATGATGCAAGAAGATTTCAAGGACTCATCTTGGTCCAAAGTCAATTTTTTCTGGTATTCAATAAGTTCTCGCATACACTATATCTTTCAAGCAACTCTAAGACTGTGATGAAATGTTTCTGTGGGAGGGTTTTGGGCAGAAAATAGTATGTTTATTTCCTTTCTCATTATTTTCATCCTCAACATATATGCAAATTATGCTTAAAGATTTTATAGAGGTGAGAAAGAAGAAAAATGGGTCCACAGTTGAAATGTTCTCTCAATTACTGGCACAAAATTCAAATGGAAAAGAAACATCCTAGAGTTTGTAAGGTTCTCTAGGTACTCCAATTAGTGGATGATACACTCTTCACTAAAACACACGATCACTCAAGAGATTAGCCTAATAATCTATATAAACAACAGCTAGATTAAAAAAAATTCACGGCAACTATTCCAAACTTCCTCTTTCTTCAGGCCTTCCATAATACTTCTATACCCTCACTTCTCCACAGAAGATCTCACCTCAAACTTTATTCAGAAAAAAAATGCTCTTCTTTATGAGCTACTTCTTTTCCCTTACTCTAAACCTCAAAACCTCTTAATATTATTTGTAGCCTTATAGCCTCTCTTTGTAGCCTTGATTTCATCCTCTATCTTTTATAGCAGTTTGACTCCAGAATTGAGAAATCTGCTCTATCCCACATTCAATCTCTTCCTATCTACCAGTTTCTTTTACGCTGTCTACAAAGATGCCCATTATCAACCCTATGCTCAAATTATTGTTACAACTTTCATATAACTACCAGAATATTCCTAGTTGGTGTCCCTTTCTCAGACATTTCTCCTCTCTAATCCAAATTCCATACAGCTGCCAAAGTGATATTTCTAAAGTACAGGTCTGACCGGAAGCTCCAGTGGTTCACTACTGAACCCTGTTCAGCATTTACTTCAAAGTCCAGCTCTACCCTACCTTTGCAGGATTTTTACACTTCACTCCCCTTTGCGTACTCAAAGTTACAAACAAATTAGCCAACTTATGGTCCTTCATTCAAAACACTAAATACTTTTGCAAAAGCTGTTCCCACGTCCTTCCTCACCTTGCCTCTTAGAATCTCTACCTTCCCTTTCAAGGTTCAGTTCAAGTGACACCTTTTACAAGTGACCTTTCTTGCTCTGCACCAAGATGCAGAATTATTTTGTAATTCTAAATTTATATAGCTATGTGTTATACGTATAGCTATATAAATATAGTACCGATGACATGTAGGTTGCTGTTTCTCCTATTTGTGCCAAAAGGGATTTCACTTACGGAAAATATTTCTGTATCTGCAACATCTACCATGATGCCAAAAAGAGAGCAAGTAGACCATGACATGTAATTAGATAGTACTTTGGGTTAGTAGGCTAGATTTTATTTTGAATACTGTTCTGTGCTTTCAATAATTCCAAATTGCTTCTTGACCTGAAAAAGCATACATTCAAATGGATCTGTGGTTTTATCAGTTTAAGAGCTGCTTCCAACAATAGTAGGTATTACACCTGCCCAACCTGTGCACTTCTTGTACACGTTTCCCCAAAGTTCAAAAAAGGGGGTCTACCCCACATGCCAGAAGCCCTGCTCACTTTCTCCTGATGTTATGAGGGTACCAGTATTGTACTCTGACTATCTTCACCTGTCCTTGCTCTAACCATATGACCAGAACACCTTCTCTTTCCTTCATAATGTCCCCTTATTATTATTCTTTGGAGTTCCCCACTGGCTATACATGCCAGACTGCCCATATACACTTTGTGCCTCTTGGTGGTCTTCTGTGTACTGCTCATCTTCAGGTATTCTGAAGGAGTGATTTTTCTAGGTCTAGCTGAAATGCTTTTATTGACAAGCCTTTCCTGTCACTGGAAGCTTGGAGTCCTTTGCAATTTCCCAAAAGAAACCCAGTCTGCTCTCTTCCTTTCTTTTTAATGTTGGAGTCATTTCAATGACCATTCATATTGCCTATCCAAGATGTATATCCTTTTGGGCAAGCTCCATAAGGTGTCAATTCAGTTACAAATTGTAACCTGGACAACATGCACTCTCTATTTATTTGGTCTTTTCTTTGTGGCTGGTTGGATTTGTTACCTCTGATTATTACCAGTGTTATCTTAGGCATGTCAAAATATCCCCGAGTCTCAGTTTTTTTATCTCTAAAACAAAAGACTTGGATGGCATCTTCCAATTGGAAATGGCCTCCAATTTTCTAGATCTAGATCTATGATTCTATGAACTACTATAAATACCCACATTACAGAGACTGAAATGAAAAGACAGGGGAAGAGAAATTTATTGGATGGGAAAGGGAGAGGAAGAATGATAATAAGGGAGCACAACAGTCTAAATAAGAAGGGACAAGAATCTGAACTAACATAGAAGTTGTTTTAAGAGTGAAGGGGAAGGATACAAGAGATGCTGTGGAGGAAGATATGAATTGGATATTTGGGGTGAGCTAGAGGAGCTGAAGATAATGTTGTTGTGAACCTGGGTGACTGGACAGATGGTGGTAGGTATGACAGAGAGAAATTCAAAGAGGGATAGATTTTTGGGGGAAAATGAAATCTGTTATGGATATGATGAGTTTAAAATGCTTATGGCACAGCCAGTTTAAAAAAACTCTAACCCTAACCCTAACCTAATAGGCAGCTGGTGATGTACAACTTAAGCTGAGGAGAGAGAGAAAAGCTGGATATATAGCTCTAGGAATCAACAGCATAGCATTAAACCAAAGCTAATTATTCCAAGTCAAAGACAAAGTAACAGAAGAAATAAGTACATTTAAAAGGTAAAATGGGTAATGGAGAGGGTCTTAAAGAAAGCTTAGTGCCTACGGACTATCTTTGTGAAAATACTATGTCATAACCTACTTACTATAATAAGATGCAAAGTAAAGAAGGGGATCATAGGCCAGAAGGAATAATTTAGACATGCAGTAACCATTCACCAATACAGGGGCAGCAAAACTTCTTTATTTACCAAGCCTCTTAACTTTTGATGTTCTAATATTGATAATTTGATTGTTACTAATGCTTTATCCTGTGTGATTATGTATGGAGAAAAAGAAAAATCGTACTAGAATGAATGGATGAGAAAACTAGAGTCAGAGATAATTAATTTCCAAAGGAATAATGATTTTACATAAGAATTTTCCTTTAACTGTATATATCAAAACTCAAAAACAGCAAACTGTTATGAATACTGGGGCTATGTCATAGAAGGGCTACCCCCCACACATTGGAGTTTAGTGGAGCTGAATGTCTTCTACTGCTGTAGAAAACATCATGTCAGCAAAAGTCAGAATAAGTAAACAACCTAGGCTCTAAATGTAGGAAAACTTCCATGGCCCTTCAAGAGTTGCAGTCACAAATATAATAAAGTAACAGTATTCCTTTGGAACTTACCACTGACTACTTTCCTTTGTGCAAAATTATGTTCTGTAACAGACTTCTGTGAGAGAGACTGATTTTAATGCTTAGCTGGATCTCGTGCCCATTATTTTGCTTCCTCAGCAAAAATACTCCTTACTACTCAGTGATAACTTTTTAACCCATGTAGAAAGCAGTTGATGGGTTAACATTCATCCCTACCAGTTAACACTGACAAAATCTTGGAAACCACACTAATGGGTTGATGGCTGAAAACTGCCTAGTGATCTGGCCACTGTGATGTTCTAAGCAATGCCAATGATCTTCGGACAGATGTCAACTGATATATTCAAAAGCAGCTTATAAAAGAAAGAACGAATACTGCATGGTAGACAATGTTGGCAAGTAAAATCTAAAATTATTGTGATGTTCACACAATGTTGCAAGATGTTATATGACAGTTTAGCATTTCTAAAAATACAACTGGTTTTATGTATTGTACTTATTCTTGGTGTAGACACCACATAGAATCAATTCTGTCCTTTGCAGTTCAGGACTAAATAACACTGAAGTTTTAAGTGATAAAATATCAAGGAAAGACATGGTATAAGGAGAAGTTTGCTATGCAGGTACAAATTCTCTTCATTTGTTGATCTGTTCTTAAGATTTTCTATGCTTATGTTTATGTACAGTGCAAAATATCATTTGCTTGTCTTGTTCCTTTTCTTTTAATGTGATGTGACTAAGCATCCATGCAAAAGAGTTTGGTATACACTACACACAAGAGCTCAGGCATGTATTTAAACTAAAATTAAGAAAAATTACACATATCTGAAAGGTTTTCCTGTATTTTCCTTCCTCTCAATTCTTGAGCAGGGCTCAAGAAGCATTAGGAAATTTATTCTCAAAAGGAAAAAACTATAGGTAATATAGAGTAATGTTGTATGTCTGTACCTTTCAGGAAAGTCTTCTTTAAAGATTAACAGTCTTCCATTTATTTTAGTCCGACTACATAGCATGACTATAGTGAAAATGTACTCTATAGGAAAGTATATGTAGAACCTATACAGAATTGTATGCAGTCGTGGGGAGGGAGGGGGGGAATTGGGGGTAGGTGTGGGGGGGATAAAATCCCAATTGTATGGCAGTGATTGTTAAACATTAAAAAATAATAATAATAAAATAAAATAAATATATAAAAAAAAGAAAAAAAAAAGATTAACAGTAAAAGGTGAAAGAAATTGTACTACACTGTTTTCCCACACTTTGCCCTACTGAGATAGGCAGAAACACTTAATACATACTTATATGGATTACATTTTCTGAAATGTTTAGAAGATGATCTCTCAAGGTCACTTCCAGTTCTGATTTTAATATAAATAAATAAATAAAAGCCTTTGCCTCCTCTACCTTTGACCTCCAACCCTAAATAATTTTGCTTCTTCAAAGGCAATCTCAAAGTGATCTGAACTTTCTCCTCTCCAACCTCTTATACCACCTAATGAAATTATTCCTCTCTTTTGTTATCCAACTGCCTATTTTGCAGACAAATTTCTCCAGAAGTGCTCACTTACAGTATAACTGTAAAGTCAGCACTGTCTCTGATATAGCATGTCATCCTCCATAACATTCAGGTTCCTTATGATAAACAAAGGACGGAATATTCTGCTGATAAAGGATAATTATTAAATTTCATTTTAGTCAATAAAATTCACCAACAACTAAATATTCTTTACCATTTTCAGGTGCAAACAGAAAAATTAATGGATGTGTACGACAGCATAGCGGTTATTTTTAATTTAAATCTTGGCTTGCATTGGGGAACAACAAACTAGGTTTGAAATCCCTAAACAGACAGCACATTTTTTTTTTCAAAAATTGATTTATTTTTAGTTTTCAACATTCACTTTTATAAAATTTTGAGTTCTAAATTTTTTCCTTTTCCCTCCCTTCCCCAGGATGGCGTACAATCTGATATAGGATATAAATGTACAATCAGACTAAACATATTTCCACGTTAGTCACGTTATGAAAAAAAAATCAGAAAATGGAAAAACTACAAGACAGACAAAAAAAAAAGAGAGAAAAGGATATCCTTCAACCTGCATTCAGACTCCATAGTTCTTTTTCTGAGTGTGGATAGCATTTTCCATCATGAATCTTTTGGAATTGTCTTAGATCATTGCATTGCTGAACTAAGAACTAAGTCTATCAAAATTGATCATCATGCAAATACTGCTGTTACTGTTAGACAGTACATTCTTTAAACCCATGGATTACATTTGTATCTCAAGGGCCTACCAGAGTATACACTTAGTTATATTTCTATTACATAAAATTACAAATCTTTCCCAAAAAATCCCTAACAAAACAATTTTGTGGGAATAGCACCTATTAACTAATATCAATAGAAACTCTCAGTCACTATCTGAAACTTGAAAGCTGGAGCTAAAAAGAGATCTTAGCTCCTTTTCCATAGGAAGACAGAATGAATATTATTATTACTATTGATAGTAAGATATATCATCTAATAGGCATATAGAATTTTGAAGAGGCATGTTTCATATTTGTTGGGGTAAGTAAAATAGTTATCATCTCTATTTTACATATAAGGAAAGGCAAGAATCTATCACATAGTTAATTTTTTTTTGTTTATTCATTTTTTTGGTCATATCTGACCCTTCATGACCCCATTTGGGATTTTCTTAGCAAAGATATTGGAATGGTTTGCCATTTCCTTCTCCAGCTCATTTTATGGATGAGGAAACTGAGGCACACAGGATTAAGTAATTTGCCAAAGGTCACAAAGCTAGTAAGTGTCTAAGGCCACAGTTGAACTCAGGAAAAGGAATCTTCCTGACTTCAGGCCTGGCACTTTATACACTGTGCCATGAAATCCTACATCTGGTGTTTTTAAGACCAGTATGCATCTCCCACTGTATCATAAAGCCACTCAATAAAAATTCTTAGTTTTTTCTCTCACTCAATTTTAGAGGCAACTAAGATTTTAAGAAGTATATATTAGCAGAGAATTCTGGGAAGATGGCAAAATAGGTCACAATATTCCAAGCTCTCAAGATTTTCCTCCACAAAAGAGATGAAAGAGTGCCTCAGGGTCAACACAGAGCCAATAAAAATAAAGTACAGTAAGGGCAGTAGGGTCCTTCAGGAAGAACTGAAGAAGATCTGAAGAAAAATGCCAGTGTGAGGTTTTGTCCCTATGAAGAGTAAACACCTCCAGGATGCAACAAGCTGCAAGACTTGGGGTTAGCTGGGATGGAAGGCTGCCTCAACCTCAGTTACAGGAACTTTTACCTCACAGATAGTGAAGGGAGATGGGCGTCTGAGCCTGGGAAGACAGAGGAAACCTCTGCTCACAACAAACACCAGATCCAGCTGCGCTACAGGGACACTGCTGGCTGTGGGTCTTTACAGAAGGCTGGAGGTTTTGGTTTTCGGTTCAAGGTCACAAGTGAGAATTGAAGGAGGATCTGAGGCCAGAGGCACCATCCCCCATACCCCAGGCCTAGAGGTGATTACAAAAACTAAACTATTACCAAAAAAACCCAAAAAACAAAACAACAACAACAACAATAAAAAAAAAAAAAACACCAAAAGATGCACAGGCAAAGGAGAAAGAGTCTAATCATAAAGTTATTATGGGAATAGAGAAGACTGGGGTTCATCCTCAGAGGGTACTGAAACAAAGACACCCCCTTCTAACCCACAGAGTAATGTCAAATGGTCACCTGCCCAAAAAGAATTCACAGAACTTAAAAAAAAACAACTAAAAATCAAATGAGATTGATGAAAAACTCAAAAAAAGTAATGATCCAAGAAAAACAAGAAGATTATTAAAAGAAAATCAAACAATTAGAAAAGGAGATCCAGAATCTTAAGAAAATGACTCCCTCAAAATCAGAATTGGGCAAAGGGAAGCCAGTAAAGTTAAAACAGATGAAGAAATAATAAATTAAAATATAAAGAATGAAAAAGTAGAAGAGACTGTGAAACACCCCATAACAAAACAGATCAAGAAAACATAATAACCGAACTACCTGAAAGTTGTGATAAAAAAAAAGAATCTTGACACAATAATACAAGAAATAGTTTTAAAAAAAGAATCTTAGTACAATAAAAGAAAATTGGCCTGAAGCCAATTGGCCTGAAGAACAAGAATGGAAGGAGAAACAGAAAAAAATCCACCCATCACCAACTCAAAGAGATCCTATGAGGAAAACCCAGAAGAATATTATAGTCAAATTCTAAAATCCTCAAGGACAAAATATTACGAGCAACAAGAAAAAAATTTACATATAGTGGTGCCACAATTAGAATTACACAAGACCTAGCTGTGGCAACACTAAAAGACCACAGATCTTGGAACACCATATACTGAAGAGCAAAAGAACCGGGTTTCCAGCCTAAAATATCACACTCAAGCAAAGCTTAGCAAATCTGTGAATGAAAAAAAAGGATATTTAATGAATTGTCAGATTTTCAGGACTTTGTTAGAAAAAAAAAAAACCAAACCCTGAACTTAATAGAAGATTTGACATAAAAGAGCCAGGAGAAACATATGGTATATACCAAAAGACCAATTACAAGGGACTCAATAAGTACAGACTATTTACCTTTGTAAAACCTAGGTCTAAGATTGCTATTAGTAAGTGGGTAGTTCATAAGAAAGATTGCAGTAGACCTGAACATGATACAACTTCAAAAAGTAAAACTGTTCAGAAACAGTTAAAAATAGCAATCATCTTATAAAAATGAGGTGACAGAGGAACAACCGATACAGAGGAATTAGATGAGGGAGGAGGGCTGATAGCTCTGGAATTTACTTTCTTCTACTTTCATTTGGGAATAGGTTTAAGAGGGAACATCAAGGGAATACATCTAGAAGAGTATAAGTTTTCTAAATTTAGAAAGAAATAAAATGTTAAGGGGATAGAGAGGGGGGAGAGGATAAGGGGGGACATCTTTAGAGAGGAGGGTGAGGGAACTGGTCAAAGTGGCACATAAAAGGGTGTTTAGATTTAAGGAAATGGGAGAGTAAGGGAGGGATCCTTGAGGAAGGGGTAGGTTAAGTAATAGGAGGGTAAGGTAGTGGGTAGAATTAAAGGAGAGGAGTTAGGAGGGACAGGAAATAAGAGGCATGACAAACACAAAAATAAAGATCAGGAGTGGAATCCATTAGGGAAAGTGTATGTTTATACATGCATATATATGTATATCTTCCTATATAAACCCATACATACATCTATGTATACATTTATATCTATATATAAATATACCCAGGTTTAATTGCAGCCTTTGGGGAGGAAGCAAGGAGGAAAAAAAGAATAAAGTAGAAAGTGTACAGTAGAGAACAAAAGAAAACCTACAATGAAGCAAAGAAAAGATGGATAGCTCTCAATATAGCATATAGTATTTATTATATAGGCTTTCTTGAAATGGAAATTTATCGCTATATATTTTGAATTGTCTCATGTTTTGCTGTGCATGACGTTTTTTTCTTTTCTTATTGTATATTTATTTTAATATTTATATTTGTTTCTTTTGCTTTTTGTGCTATGTATTTAGATTTTATTATTTAAGTCTACCTAAAGTTAAAAAAAAATTACATATTAGCAATAGGACCCACATGTTTAAGGTCCTCTGATCATAGCATGTTTCTCCTCCTTCAAGCAGGATATACTTGATATGCCTATCTTTATACCTATGTTTACATTCTGCTGCCACAGGGAGAAAAGCAATGTATGTCTATATTAGTTAATCTAAAAGACAACTGAAGTTCTCTGGATCATAAACCTGTAATGTTACAGCAACCACAGATGTACCATTACTTGTTCTTCTGTAAGTCCATCACTAAAATAGTCAGGGATCCTTGGTGTTATTCCAATCATATCCCAAAAACTGATATGCCAAAAAGTTCAGCTTCTCAGGTGAAATGGACTTCCTATTTTTTACACATAAACATTCACACAAACATACACACATGCACATACTTATTGATCTTGATTCTTGATCTAGTCTTTCTTTTAGCTAGATCAAAGTTTTCTGGGTCATTTGCTAGAAGATTCTCTCCTGCAGCTTCTTCTATTGATGCTGAGCTATGAGAAAAGATTTGGCCTTTGTGGAGAAGCTGGAATATCTGATGTAGAGTCAGAAGACCCACGTCCCAGATCTGCCTTTATGAAATATATAACTTCAGGTAAATCACCCTCTTGGTCTGTTAAAGAGGCCTATTTACTCAGTGGGCGTTACCTCCCTCTAAGTGAATACCTGAAAAAGTCAAGGTCCCCCACTGCATCCTGGGCCGTCTCCAGTCATCCTGATGAATATCTGGTCACTGGATCCAGATAGCTTAGGACGAGAAAGTGAGGCTGGTGACCTGCACAGCCCTCCTTCACTTAAAAAAAAGTCTAGTGCAAGTCATGTCATCATTTCTCTGATATCATGGTCTTCTTCAAAAATGAAGGATGAATACAACAACAACTCGCTACTTCATCTATAAAATGGGGGATACAGCTTTTGCACAGGTTTATGAAGAAGTACTTTTTAACTATTAAGAACTACAATATATAAGAGCAGCAGCAGCAATAGTAGCAGTAATTAGTAAGCATGACAGTATTATAAGTCAATGAAAATATAAGAATAAACATGTTCAGGCTTAACAAGCACTGAAGCCTGTGAGAACAACAAGGCATGCTCATGTGGTTGTTAATTATTATTTTATAATGGGGCAGTGAATAACTTGGATTTTAAAGTTATTTGGTTTGTGAGGCAGTAAAATTATTGGTCCAAGTTACATTCATTATTTCTAACAATTTTCTACTTGTGAATATCTTCTGACTTACTTGTTTTGTTTGAACAAGTTTAAAAACACTAGATTCAATTTTTTAAAAAATTTTGTTTCAGAACATTAAACCCAATTCTTACCCTGTAGTGGTTCAAAAACAAAGTTCTCAGATGCATACATACTTTTATTAATAATTTATTTTTGTCATTGTACCTCTTCAACGATCAGCTCAGGCACAAGCACTCATATCACGGCTTTCCTGACACTTCCCATTTTCCAATCTTCCCCCAAACTCATAAAAGTGACCTTTCCTTCCTGATATTTCTTATGGAACTCTGCCTGGTTCTGTAATTTATATTTACTTCCACCCCTTCTACTTCTTTTTACTTCCATGTCTTTTCTTTCTCCTTGTAAGTAGAGTAACAAGTCTATCATTGTACCCTTAGACTTCCTTGGACTCACAGTCAAATGATGTCTGGAATTTGTTGCAGAATTATAAATCTCATATTTTTTTCCAGGAATTGTGCTGACAGTGTCATTACAGCTACCACTGGTTCTTCAGCAGTCAGTCAATAAACATTTACTGAGTGCTGATTATGTGCCAGGCGTTGAGTTAAGGAGGAAAAAGACAGTCTCTACCCTTGAAGAGCTCACAATCTAATGGGAAGACAACAAGAAGACAAATATATACAAACAAGCTATATTCAGGATGAACAGGGAGTAAATGAGAGGGAAGACAGAGAATTAAGAGGAATTATGACAGGCTTCTGGTAGAACATAAGATTTTACTTGGAATTTAAAGGAAGCCAGGGAACAACCACACAGAGATGGAGGGAGAGTATTCCAAATATAGGCAAGAAACTATGTTATGAAGAATTTTGAAAGCCAGAAGATTTTGTATATAATCCCAGAGGCATGAAGGAACCCCTGGTGTTTATTACAAACAGTAATTACTATAGGACAGTCTCCCAAGCCGTGTTTAGGCAAGTTTCACAATAATTTCTATTCCAATGGAATTTCTCTCAAAAATATTAGATTTGAAATAATTCACATATCCAAAGAAGAATAGGTTTGGACTCATGTAGACTTGAGGTATGCTATGGGCTATGACACTCTAAAAGGACTAAGCAATATCACACACTAGTCTAGGGCTTCAGGAAAAGGCAGGGGTTGGTGCCAATAAGTAAATTACACACACAAAGATGTATGCTTGCTGACCAGAGTCAGGTGGGGGAAGAGCAAGGAGAGGGAGAGCAAAAGAAATAATCTTTACTTCTTCCCTCTGAAAAAACTGTAACTTCAGTCACCAAGTCAAACAAGTCTAATTCCTTGTTCACTTGACAGGCATTCTTCAAATGAAGTTGGCAAGAGCAGCGGCAGCTCTTATACCATGAGAATCTTCCTGTTCACATATTAGTTATCTCCAAACTTCCCATGGCATGATCTTAACTCTCACTACTTCACTGTCACAGTATCTTTTCTAACTTAGTAATGACCTAATTTGTAATTACAGCTACATTACTACATTGTAATGCTCAGAATGTAACAATTCTCCAAATGCAGTCACACCAGAAGGGACTAGACCTGGATATTATACTTCTCAAAGCAATTTCTTAAGATCACGTTGGCATTTTTTGGTTGCCATATCATACTCATCCTCGTATAAGAACTTGTAGTCTAGTAAAAGTTCCTGAATGTTTTCATACAAAATGTTCTAAACCCATGTACCCATCCTATCAAGTTGATTTTCCATTTCTGAATCTTTCCCTCCCCTATTTCCCCATCTAGAAATTGATTCCTTATAAAAAGGAATTTTTGAAAAAGCCAAAAAGGCAGCTCAACAAAATTATAACCAACACATCAACTAAGTAACAGGACATGCAATGTTCCATACCAGCAGTCCCATACTTCTGCAAAGAAAGGAGAGAGGTGTGCTTTCACACCTCTTCTCTGGAGACAAGCTTGGTCATTAATTAGTGTCCAATTTTGTTTTGCTCTTTCCAGTTATTCTGTTGTACTTATGTGTGGTCCTGGTTATGGGAAGGTGGTTTTCTGAAACAAAGATTTTAGATATATCCCTTTTAAATTTCATTTTATTCATCTGACTCGACATTCTCACCTATTGAAATCTTTTTTGGATCCTCAATTGAAGGTTATCTATAAGGTTGCTTTATAGCTCTAAATCTTATACTCTTGAGCTATATCCAGTGCAATGAAGTTACAAGAATTAGGTTCTGGTTCAGTTATGAAAAAGACTTTTCTAGTAACTAGAATTTCCTAAAATGGAAAAGGATGTCCCATAATGTAAAATTCACAGATATTCTGGAACTGGATGACAACCTGGTGGTGATGATGATCTTTCAAGCACAAAATTTGTAAAAATAATATTATTATGCTGTAAAAGGTGACAATTATGAAGGCAGAGAAATAACACAGACATGTGAATTGATGCAAAATAAAATAAGCAGAACCAGGAAAACAATATACACAATGGCTATTGACAATTAAAGTATAAAGAGTCATAAAACTGAACAATGCACAACTATAATGAACTAAGCGTGCCCCATAGAGATGAGAAAACATAATAATAACTACCATTTGTATAGTACTTTAAGGTCTGTATAATGCACTTTCCAAATATTTCAAATGAGAAAACTGAGACAGAGAGCAGTTAAGTGATTTGTACAGAGCCACACAGTTAATAAGAATCTGAGGCCAGGTTTAAACTTAGGTCTTACTGACTCCAAGTCTGATATTCTATCCACTGCACCATGTAGTTACCTCAAATAATGGCTTTTGATAATAACTCTTAAGATTTGCAAAGCACTTTACAAATATTATCTCATCTTCCAAATAACCCTAGGAAGGAGGTGGTATTTTTATCCCAAGTTTACAAATGAGGAAACTGGAAACATGGGAGATTCTAGATGTAGAATACTATATTGCTGCCAAATTAAGAGTTTTCCTGAACTGTTTACTTCAAAATCTTTGCTACAAAGGAAGTTTACTGGGGAGGACAAGGGCATATTCAGAAATAAATAAAAACAAAAAGAATCTATATAAATCTAAACATTTTTCATTTTCTAAGAGATCACAAAGAAATTGATCAAATGAGATTACACATAAAGTATTTTGTAAAGATTAGAAGTATATGTAAGCATTAAATGTTAATTATTATTCTTGCACCTATGGTTTTATTTTATCCAAATGAAAAACAATTGATGATACTTGCTACTGAAAGAAAAAGCAATAAAAACTAAGAAAACTTTTAAAATTTTGTAAATGGCCTATTGTTCATTTACAGTAATCAATATAATAAAAAGTAATCTATTATTATCTGTGAAAGTATAGAAAAATTGGCTTTGGAATCACAATAGATTAAAACTCTAAAGGTCTCTGTGAGTTGTGATTCACAAAATACCCATAGATATTAAATAAGGAAATAACAGATACGTAAAGGAATTTGATTTTTCCTAACTAGGTGTAGGGAAACACTCCAAAAAAGGTAGAAGCACTGATCTCTAAGATTTCACTGCTACAGGAATCTCCTTTTATCAATAACAGCATGGTATCTTCTCTGAAACTTATAATCTTGAAGAACTGATTAGAACACTCAGAGGTTCAATGTCCTAACCAGGACAGCAAAAGAATAACTTGAACCAGATCTTCCTGACTTTGAGGCCAGTTCTCTCTATTCACCATATTGTCACTCAGAGTGAGAAACATTTTTACAAATGTATGAATCCTTTTATAGACTGTACGGTTAAGTGGATTTTTCAATCCTGATGAAGGGGGATTAATCACATGAATAATCTGGTCTGAAATATGTTTCAAAATGCAATTTTACTTTGAATATATTATGTCCAAATTTCTAGAAATTTATAACATTTTACTCAAAGTAATATTAGACAACTTTATTCAGGAGGATCAAGAAAAGCATTTCCCACTTCTTATCACCTTTCCTTGCGAAATACTTGGAAACTGGCAATTATCACTTTTCAAAATTTTGCACTTATTTCTAAAGCTGTTCTCTTAGAGCCAGAGAAGTTTCTGACTTATACTTTTTCCTTTCTGGGAAAACTGTGTGCCTAATGAGAGAGAAGTAGTCCAACTTTAATAGTTCACCTTAATCAACTACCTGTAACAACTGTCCCCAATTTGCCACATCCGAAGGACAGTTGTGAATATAACTGATTCCCAATGAAGATGCAGAAATTTCTAAGGAATTAAAGAACAGGGAAGGGAATAGTTAACTGGAGAAAATGCCTAGAAAACAAAGGTACAAATAATGGAATCCTTCGGAGTTCTGAATTCCATCTGTTTATTAATTGTGTGACCTTAAGCAAGTTTACTCTAAAAAAAATGGAAGAGAGAAACAAAATGCAAGGTAAGAAAATTTTAAAAAGGCAAAATCTATACAAATCACCTCTTGCTGCCCCTCTAATAAAGCAGGGATAGGAAAAGATGAAACCACCTCTCATAGTGTTATTCTGTAGACTATTTTTGCAGTTTTTATTAGTTGAATATGGTTCCCAATTTTTAAATTGGCTTTCATTTTAAAAAGCAGAGACGAACTACAGAAAGCTGGTCAGTAACTACAGTGTTATTTCTACTTCCATGATATATCTTGTCTTTCTACTAAGGTTCCACTCTACTTCAGACCTTCATCAACTCATGGCCTAAATTACTGCAAAAGCTTCCTAATTTATAGCTTCCAGTCTCAACCCTCTCCTATCCATCCTCTACGCAGTCGTCAAAATAATCTTCTAAAGTACAGGTCTTACCACTTAATCCCTTTTTCAAGTCATTCCATAGTTCCCCGTTACCCTAAACAGATAAAATATAGACTCCTTAAAGGTTGGCCTTTAAAAACCTTCATAATCTGGTTCTAGTTTTTCTTCCTAAAACTCATTTTACATCTCAATTCTTTCAGGTGCTCTATGCATAGGCCAAACTGGCCTAGATGCTGTAGGCCCTGAAGCTGGCATTCCATCCCCCTCCCACCTTCTTGTTTTTGTAATAGTCTGCCTGTGGCTGCCAGATTCTCCCTCCTCACCTCTTCCTTTTGAATCTAATTTCTTTCAAAGCTCTCCTGTGGGAAGTCTTTCCTACCCCCCTCGCTATTAGGGCTCTCTCCCTTTACAAAACAACATGTATACTATTATCTGTTTAAATACTGAACCTCCTGCTTAGACTCTATCCTCTTTAAGGTCAGGAACTATTTTAAAATTTGTCTTTCTTTGTATCCTTAGCAAGCAATAAAATTTCTTGCACTTTTAGAACAGGCACGTAATAAAAACTTATAGGATTGGACTGAATTTACTGCATCTGGAAAAGCTTCTTGGTTGTTTGTAAAGTCCCAAAGGACATTATAATTCCACTCCTATCAGGTTTAATTATACTTATGGTCACTTGTATGCTTATATTACTTGCCTGAAGACAGTAGAGGCAGCTTTTATATTAGTATAAAGTACTTATTTTTAATAGAGTAGCTTTTATTGTCTTTATAATTTAAAACACGAAAAATTTCTTATACTTCTTTTGGACAATGTCCTACTTTGTGAGCAAATTTAGAAAGTTTGTTTTATATACACTATAAGTGAATATAGCATATAATTTACAGCTATCCATCATCTATAGAAGTTCACATATTTTAACTGATAACTTCTGCAGATTTACTATTTAATGCTATTACAAATCAAACTAAAATGTATCAGTTTATAATCTTTTGTTCTTATATGTTTGTCTATCTGTAAACACTACAAAGATTACCAGTTCTTCCTTGCATAGCTCTCATTACCTCTTCATATTGCAATTCTAAGAGGTCTGCTCAAAAAATGTTGAGATAAATGGCATGATTATCTCAGTAGTTTAAAAGAAATGTAATAGCTTACATTTTCTTTTATTTCTTCAGTCTTTTCACTGTGTCTTTAATACTTATTGTTCCACAGAGTCATTAACTTCTAGGGGTCCATTCTAATTTTCAAGGCATTTGTTGCTTGGTTAATGTTCTATACCTCTTGTGCCAAGCTGTTGTCTTTTTTTCCCTCCCAAGTCTAAAATTTACTTTTTGGCAATATCAATTTTCAGTTATAGACAATAATAATCCAGAAGATTATGTTATTCTAATGAGAACTGATTAATTTCCCCCCCCTGATTTTCATGGCTGCAAAATAAGGCAACATTATTTAACCAAGTGGTTAAAAAAAAAATACAGTTGTTCATAATATTTAAATCCATTCTACAGGTTTCAGAAATTATTTGAGGGCAACACAAGATAGGAAAGAACATCTCAAAACAAGGCAGTATGGTATGACAGAATACTGGCCAATGAGTATAGAATCCCAGATCAAAGTTCTAGTTTTGTCATTAATTATAAGACCTTATACAATTCACTGCATTTCTCAGCACTTTGATTCCCTCATCTTTAAAACGAGAAGGTCAGACAAGATGATCTCTATGGTATACACTCATTCAACAGTCAATCATTCTATGGTCATTCTTTAAAAAGAAAAAGTCCAAATTTTAAACTTTTCTGGGGAAAAATTATTTGTAAAAGCCTTCATTTGTAATCAAATAACAAGTTTTTCAAAACAAGTTATACATTAATTTTTACTGAAATATTTATAAACATATACTGAGTTATAATACATTCAATCATATAATACGCGAAACATTAACTTATGCTCTCAAACTGATTAGGAACAAATATATAAACAAAGTTAGGTTTTTCTTATGTAAGACTTTTAAAATTTAAGCTAGTACTGTTTTAATTTGGCCCTCTGATTTTAAATAATGTAAGTAGCATATATGCTTCATTATCTGGAACATACTTTATATGCAAGTAGACTTAAATATCCTTCATCTTAGAGGAAGGGTATAGAGAAGTTAATTTACCCAAGGGTATACTTGAAAAGAGAAATGAAACCAGAAAGAAAATTCAAAACACTGTAGAGAATCAGGTCACAAAATATCAATGTGAAAAGGGATGTCTGAGGTCATTGGGTTCCATATATAGACCTAAAAGGGAACTCAAGAGGTAATCTACTCAAATCACCTTTTTTTACTATGAGGAAACTGAAACCCAGGTAAGTTAATGACTTGCCCAAGGTTAAACAGTGAAGCTTGCTTCTGAACATTCTTTCTCCAATCCCAGATCTAGTCCTCTTTTCCCTCTATAACATCCTTGACAAGAAGTCATCCAATCTCTACTTAAACAAAGACTCGATTTGGTATATCCTGAGACAGCCTTATTATGAATTTACATGTTTTCTTCTATTGAAATATGGTTTTTTAATACTAATCCTATCTCTATCCTCCAAGACGCAAGCAAAGTAAGCCCTTTTCCAAATGAGGTCCCTTCAAATATCTTTAAAGGGCTACTATCCCCTGGGTTCAAACTCAATTTCTCTTTTTCAAATTAAACACCCAATTCCTTCAACTTAATTATGTATGAAGTAATTTCTAATCTTTCCATGATCTTGGCTCTTCTTCTCTGAGTTCATTCCATATGGGTAATAGCTTTCTTAAAGCATAGTCTCCAGAAATGAATAGTACCACAATGTGACCAGGACAAATTACCTTTGGAGTTACAGAATTTCTCATTCTGGATACCATGAACAGAAATTAAAGACTGCATTAGATTTTTTTTTTCAGCTTCCTTACAGCACTACTGACTAATACTGATCTTGAAGTCTACTAAAACAGACAAAGCCTTTTGACTAAGGTTTTTCTGTTTCATTGCCATTTCTGAGAAATGAGTTTACGTACAATTCTCACTAATACCTATAAGATTATATTTACCAACTTTACTACCTTTTTTTCCATTTTGTTACATAGGGTGATGATTTTCAAGTCAACCCATCCTTCCCCAAACTGTCTGATGACCCTGAATCTCACGTCTTCAATAGCCTTTTAGATATCTTAAACCAGATATCCAAAAACGCATGTCTTTTTTTTTGTACTTTAAGCTCATCATCTATCAGGTTCTCAATAGATTGGTCAATCTTTTGCTTAAAGTCTTTTAAAATTGTTTTTCTTCAAAATGTTGCCATTGTATAAAATTGTTTTCTTGCTTCTGTTCACTTCATACTGAATCACTGAGTATTTTCCATTATTCTCTAAAATCATCTCTTTCATCATATCACAAAAATATTCTATTAATATAATAAAATTTGTTCAGCCATTTCCCAAATGATGGAAATTCCCTTAGATCTAGTTCTTAGCTTTTCTTTCTTTTTGTCCCTTTTAATGCCCCTTCAGGATCTGGAAGTTTGTCCCACTAGAGGATGTCCTAAAGATCTTAGTGCATTTTTGAGCTTTAATAGCTTAAATAAGATCTAACAGCTTAAAACTGCACTAAAACTTTCAGGACACCCTATATTACCTTTTTCCTTATGCCTCCTTGACTTTTTATTGATTTTGATGCATTTTATACCAAATTTTGGATGTGTTCCAACTCTCAGATAAGAGTAAAATTCATCCAATGCCCATCTTTCTAGCCCTACCACCTCTTCTTCTCACAGTCTAATTATGAGAAACAGCAATCTCCAGCCTACTTCCTTTCCATACTTTTATATTCCTCCTTTTGTACTCTCTTATCTTTATACCCTTAGAACAAACCTAAATCCAGATCCCAGCTGCTCTATTTTTTTTATAATGCCTCAACACGCTTTGAGGACATGAAACTTCTTAAGAGGAACACTTTGTTAAAATGTTGCCTCAAATTTGTATGATCAAGAAAAACAAATCCTTACATTGGCTACGTTCAAAAATACACATCACTTTCTTTACCTTGCACTCATTTCCTCACTGTCAGGAATTGGAGAACATGCTTCATCCTCTCTGAAGTCATGTCGGCACACTGAACTGATGAGAGCTATTAAGTCCTTTAAAAGCATTTTTCTTTACAATGTTATTTCATATTTATCTCTTTATCAAGTCTATTTTTACTGATGCCTTGTATGAGATCATGATTACTACTGGACTTAGAAAAAAGTTTACCTAAAGAATATTTTGAATACTTTGCAAAAAATATATTGATATGTTGTTGGATTCTGCTCTCTAATCAATTCTATCACCTTCTGTCTTTGCGGGTTTTTTTTTTTTTACTTTTGTGATACAGTTAGTCTCATTCTTTATTTTATTTCTAATAAATGTCCATTTTTTTCCCATCCTGTTCTCTTATGCTTTTTCCTCTCTTTGCTCACATTTACACAGAAGAGTGTTTAGTACTAGTAATCTGTAACTGATGTATTATTTTGGTTCCCCTGCCTTTCTTCCTTTCAACAAGACCCTGTTCATAAGTTATTACCTTTTCCTTTTCTCATTTTAAACTCCCATCATCTGCTTTCTGGGACTGGAGTTTGTTTTACTAATGACTAATTCCTCCATGAAACTCTCCCATGCTCCCCTTTCCTCTCTTCCCGTTGAGTTGAATTTATTTCTACACCAAACTCTCTGGTATGTGCTCTACCCTCCTCTGTTCAGTTCAGATGAAAGTGAGGTTTAAGTGATGCTTGTCCCTATGACCCTTCCTTCATGTTTGCTTTTCAATGTTTGTGGTGTAATTGTATAAGAGAACTGGGGTGTACTGCTTCCTCTCAATCTGCCCTCTTGTTGGTTCTCCTATGTTCCAATCTTCTATGGCTGAGCAAAAATAGTACATTTAATTTAGTGAGGTCAAACATTTTGGGGGAGGCACTCTAGAATGATCTGCATTTACAACTCACTACAGATGGTTTCTAAGGCTTTTCAGAACTTTGAGATCTTCCTCTAACTAATGCCTTTCAAGGATAATTGTATTTCCAAAAAAAGACAGCACGCTTTGGCTGATTTTAAAATTCCATTCTTTTACAAGTATAAACTGATAATCTTACCTCTCTTTTCCTTTTATTCTTTAAAAAGCTCTAGTAACATCAAGCTCTTCAATCTTATAATAATTTTTATGTCAGCTCCAACTTTAGAGTGATAAGTAATTTCAGTAAGCCTGTACCACACAAAGGCCTGAGTCATTTTCCCTTGTTCATATGTTTTTCAAGTGTTTGATTAATATCCTTAATGTATTCAGCAAAAACAAATCCCAAATCTATATTATCTCTAACATCAGTTTACACTATTATGGGAATTGTTTATGGCAGCAATACAAAAAGTTCTCAAGGTCCAAGGAAATGAGATGTTTAAAGTGTGGTCACAAGAACGTCACAAATATATAATCTGAATAGAAAATACATGAGATCAAAGTAGCTGTATGTGTCATGTTAAATTTAAAACACTGACTAAAAAATTGCAATTAAGGAAATCAACAGCCTTTCTGTTGTTGTCATTGATTTGACAGATAGGAGTATCAAAGACATGCCCATCTGCTATGCTAATGGCTAAGAGCCTTAACAAGGGTCACAAAGTGATCAAGAGCACGACAAAGCTGGCATACTTCTACCACCTCAAGCATCTGACCAAGCACACCAAGCCTGTGTGAGATGTAACCCAGGAGGTCTATGTGTCTGCCCCCTATTAAAAGTGAGCCACAGAATTATTAGAGGTAGGCTCTGAAGATAGTTGAAGAAAAAAAGTGAGAACTAAGATTAGACCAAGAAGAAGAGCTCAGTAATGCCCTGGTTGCCACAAGGAAGGATGCAGCCAAGAAGCACTATTCCCCCTGATCACTTAATAAAGAATTGACAAATGGGAATTAAAAAGTAACATATGCCTTCAAAGACTCTATTACTTCCTAGTTGCAAGAAATGAAACATCTCAGTATCATTAGTATGGTATCTTATTGATCATCCTAGTTTGAGTATTATAGTAGGAAACAGCCAGAGAAACTTTGTAGAGAATTTTTCCTACCAATTAATTTGAAAGACACTACAGTAGGGGGGAGGAGAGGCACAATTGTTTACTGTGATCTTTTTCAAATGGGAGAGATCAACTACAAATTTCAACAAATTCATTTTGATGCAGATAAAAGGTGATAATAGGAAGCTAAAAAAAAATAAAATTAATTCTAAAAAAGGACCTAAAGTATGATACTGCTATTTAAGAAAAATTAAGGGAGTATTTGGAAAAGGAAATATATTACACTCTGGTGAAGGTACGCTTTCTTTTATTACCTCCAACTAGAAATTCATTTTAATCACTAGGTATATAGCAATTCACACAAAAAGTATTTCTAAAATTCATTATTGCCAAGAAATATCTTCTTAAGTGAGAATTGCACTGGTCTTAATCAACATACCAGCAAATCCTGAACTATAAACTGTAGTAATTCAATTAAGATCTCACTGGCTGGTCTTAGATACATATTGTATCCATATAACCTTTAGACTCTTCATCTATAAAACAAAGATAACACTAACCTTCTGTTAAAATTGCACAGGGCAATAAATATAATACTACATGGAGCAACCAGACAAGATGAACTGCATTTACATGCTAAATAACTTTTATTACACAAAATTCCAATAAGTTTAAACATTCATGGAAGCACAGAAATATTTAAAAAATAATATTTATCATCTTCCTTGGGTCTATTTATTCTCTATATTTTACCAATTTCATATAGGAAATTCACTAACAGAATAGTTGTGCCTAAAGTAAAGTCAGCAAGGAAAGAATACCTACAAATTTTTCTCTCAGCACACAAATTCTTACAACATAAATTAAAAAGTCTACCTTTCCACCAATAAGCTAGAATAGGCATAAGTTAATAAAAATTGTCAGTATTTTTAGTGACTTCTGATACATATTACTCAGTCATATTTAGTTCTGACTTAGTAATATTAACTTCCTTTCTATAGGAAATCTTAGATCAAGGGAATTATTAACAGAGAATAATTAAAAAAAGGAAATCAAACCTTTTCATTGTTAACAGTCTACATCATAAGCAAACATAGAAAGCTGGAGAAAAAAATCTGGGAAAGGAATCATGAGTTTCCATGGATTTGGTCCCCTTACTCACAGCCGGGTTAGTACTGCAATCCTTTCCTTTTTGGGAGGGGGAGGGGGAGGGCACGATGATATATTCTGTATAGACACATAGATATATACCCTCATTTATTAGAATGTAAGCTCTTGGAGGGCAGGGACTGTTTCACTTTTATCTTTGTAGCCAGCACTTAGCACTGTGCCTGGCACATGGTAGATATTAATTAAGAGTTAATTAATTTCTTGATTGATAAAATAAAACCCAGAAACTTTAGCAGTTAAGTACACTAGGAAGAAATATCTCTTCATGGCATTAACAGAACTGCCTTAATGCAGACAAATTACAGCCCAATTAAAATCTAGGTTTTATGGATATTTAACTCCTTATATTTTACATGAGCCCACTTGAGAACTTTTTGTTGTTATAAGTGCTTTCAATACTTAAATAATACTATTCAGTTTTATAAAACAAGGTTCACTGTTATGTAGACAGACTAAAAATTAGTGACAATATTTGGGAAAGTAATTTGATTACAACAATTATATTATTCTGAAATGTGGATGTGGATAGAATTATTAGCCATTGACCTTGAAATATGAAAATGGGCTAAGTCACAGGTGTGAGAAACCTGTGGCCTAAAGGCCATATGTGGCCTTCTAGGTCCTCAAGTGTGGCCCTTTGAATCCAAACTACACAGAACAAATCCCCTTAATAAAAGAATTTGTTCTGTAAAACACACTCTGTCAAAAGACTGCACCCCAGGGTCTAGGCCACAGGTTCCCCACACCCATGGAAGATTTTTAAATGACAAAAATGTTAAGTATCTGCAAGACCTTGACCTTTTTTAAAAAATCAATGGGTCAACAGGTTCAGTGAATCAGTAACTATATTTTCTTGGAGGAGAAACTTTGTCATGTAATAAGCAAAATAGATAAGCTGTGTCTCAAGGATTTCGAAGTCTCCTTAAACTTGGTCAATTTGTCTGCTATCAAAATGACTATCAGAAAAGATATAAAAACTTCTTACCCAAGAGTCAAAGGTATCCCTGAATCTTTGAAATGAAAAGATACATCTTGCCTTTCATCCAGGGTTTTGGTTAATGGCAGAGAAATGGAGGAGTCAAGGCCATTTAAAAAGCATAAAAGCAGACAAATGTATGGAAGATAGGTAATGGCTTGTTAAGTTAAACATACAGAAACCAATGTTTTTAAATTATTCAGAACATGTTTGAAGCTAGTAATAAGGTTCTATGCTAACAATGTTACAAGGAAATGTGAGACATTATTAAACCTGAAAAGTACTAATGAAATAAAAATATAAGGATAAAGACCTAAGATGCCAAAAACGTGGAGGGAAAGAATCCTGAAAAGCCTTTCTAAGAAAAGACTGTTAAGAAAAAACAGGAAATAGCCAAATGGAGAGGCCACTGAATATCCATGAACACTCACCCAACCAATGGTAGAAGACCTCTTGTAGAGCCAGATGCTTGAAACAGCTGAAATGGCATCAAGTTTTTATTGATTACACTTAAAAGGGTACTAGAGCCTAGAACAACTCCATACTACAAGAAAATAAACATTGATTGCTACGACTGATAACTTCACCTATTACTACTATAAATATCTAATGTGAAAAGAGGGTGCAACAATGACTATTTCTTCCTTTTCTCAAGTAGCACGAAAATTCCACAAAGGAATTCTGTCAATAATTGAAAATCTCTAAATCCTAACAGGGACTATAAAACTTTTCAGTAGAACTGGTTTAAATTTGTGATTCTTATTAATAATAAAAAATTGTACTTTAAAAAAATGCAAAATTTTTAATGTCAAGAATTTCTTCTTTTTAAACACATGGTAGCGTCTAAGTTCTCAGAATTGGGGGACTTTTCCCCTTTTCTATGTCAACTCCTAACCTTAAGCTTTTTAATTATGTTAATAACTACTTCTAATAGAGAATCATTTGCTAGGCTGTATATCATCTAGACAACAGAGATTCCCTTTTCAAAATTACATGTTCCGAAAGAACTTGGAAGGAGAGATTGAAGACTACAGTTTATCTGAGCTTATCAAAGTATTAAATATATTTGTTAATGGCTAACAATATGAGGCAAATAGGTTCAAAGCCTACATGATAACCTAAGGAATTCTGCTTAATTTCTAGGAATGTAGAGACAAGATGTGCTTTTCCAAAAAGAGAGATTTCTTGAAAGGGTTCATCTTGTAAAAAATCGAAGTCTTGAGCAACATAACTTTGAAAGTAACATATTAAATTATGTGTTTTAAAAAAAAAGCAAGTTGAATATAATAGAGATTTGCAATTTCTTGTACACTCATTATATGTTCTACTCTGTATGGAAGTAATAATTTTGCTTGGTGTTAATAAAATTCAGAATGTAAAAAAATTTAAACTGAAATTTAGCTCCCCATCAAATGCTAGCATGGGCAAATACAAGGGAGGTTCCATATTTCTACAGTTTATTCTGACTACTTTAGGAAGAAATCTAAAGCTTCTTGTTCTACTTGGAAAAAACTATGAAATGATCAAGTAAGGCAAAACTTGTCTAGTTTGTATATTTCAGTTAGACAGGAAGCAAATGAAGCACTTAATTTTTTAAGACTAGTCAGCATATAAACATTACCATTTTAGTACTATAATAGCAAATAAGCATATGCCCAAACCTGACTGGTAGATGACTCGAGTGGAAGGCTGCTAAAGATAGATGTAGCAACCAAATATATTCATCACTTACTGAGCTTGAAGAAATGTTTGAGGTCTTGGAATCAGGAACAAAATAAGGAGGATAAGAAGCAAATACACATTAGTGACAGTTGTCTGTGGTAGGAGAAGAAAAAGTATGATAAAGTAAGATGGGGGAGAGATTTAGGAGTCAAACTGAACAAAGAGTTGGTCACTAAGGGAAAAATATTGGGAAAGATTCTGAATCTGCTCCTGTCCCTAAAAATTAGAAAAGGGAAGATGAAGGAAGGCATAATAAAAAAAGAGTCATTAAGAATAGATTCTAAGTTTATATATGATGGAACTTTTCATTAGAAAAAAATGTGATTATTATATTGCCTTCATTGTAGTTTGTGTTTTTAAAAATTGCTCTTATTACCTTTCTTTCGAAAGAGTGCATTTAGATAATTTTCTGCTTGGCATTCAATCTTATCAGTGTTGGACTGGCCCTGAGATGATAGCTCCTCTGTAGGCGTTGACTGTGAAGAACCAAGAGTTGGTATACAATCCTGGAAAATAAATAAAAATGCATGCTAAAAAATTTTTTTTTAAATATCCTAGAATATCACTACCATACATACTGATGTACAGAATGAATCCTCTACATAAAAGGTTGTACATTATTAAATTTTTCAGTGTATCCACAAATTATATTTGGAGTTGGGAGAATTTGACCAAGAGGAATTAGATCTTGCTGATGTTCCCCAAAATACCTTATTCTTCAGTAAAACTGGGGACACAAGCAGACTGGAACAGAGTCAGAAGAATTAACATATCAATTGACAAATATTTGTACATTTATTGTTGGTCCCATTAACATCATGGTATCTGACTATACCACAGAAAAACAGATTAAGTACTGGAAGGAATCTCAAAGACCATCAAGTACAACCCTCTCATTTGATAATAACTGAGGTCCAGAAAGTGAATTGCCCAAGGGAACCCAAGAATAATGTGGCAGAGTCAGGATATGAACCTGGATCTCTAATTCTAAATCCAGTATTCCTGAGAAATACTTCAATCCCAAATCCTAGAAAAACATGCTAACTTAGGTATGTGAATTTAGGTGTCAAGATTTGCTTTAGTGTGGACCAAGATAGAGCTCCACATACACACAATATGTCCCTAAAAATCTGAGTGGAAATGGACTCATCTTTATCAACCAGTGAGCAAAAGGGGAAAAAAGAAAGGAAGGTGCAAGTTAACATTTACTGGTCTTGTCATTTCCAAGTATAGCATAATGTTAAACTTCTAAAAAATACTTTTCTTTCTTTGTTTTTTTTTTACCAAATTAAATACCTGTTAAATATTCGTTGAACAAATATTCTCTGACCCAAATTAAGTAAAGTAATATATTAGTTACAATTGTGTAAATAGTTTAGATATATCACAATATTTGTTCTAATTCTTCTATGCAATATGACTAATGTGAAAATGTGTTTAATAGGAATGCATGTGTAGAACCCATATGAGATTGTATGCCATCTTGGGAAAGGAGGGGGATAAAATTTGGAACTTAAGGAAGTGATTGTTAAAAACTGAAAACAAATAAATTAATATATTGGGGGGGGGGGGGGGAGGAATGCCACAATATTCAAACTTACACTGACTGCTTCTTTCTGTAGGTTACAAAATGAACATTTTTCATCCATAGACCAGTCAGTCAGCTCTTCTGGTTCACAGTCTTGAGAGGGAAAAAAAATGTTCGTTAAACTCAATGACTTAAAATGTTCTAAAAAATAGACAACTTTGTATACCATCAATTTACATTAATATAAAATCAGCTGCTAGCGGCCTCAAAAAAACCCCAACATTAAACTCCTTGGTTATCTGTACCACTGAACACAGTGAAAGAGTAACAATTTGGATAACAATGGGAGAAGTGTGAATAAACTAATATGATAACAATAAAATAATACAAGTTATAACATAGAATTAAGATTATGAAAGTAACTGAAGTAATCATAAAAACGAATCAAGTCAAATACAACACAATTTAACTAAATTGTCTAAAAGCAATTCCATTCAGATTATTGAGGCAAGTAGTATGAAATGCCTTCATCAGATGAAAACTTACCTTTTCTAGAAATTCTATAGATTACTCTTGAGAAATTTATGGCACAAATACACATATACAGTGTAGAAAGAAACACACTTTGAAAAGAGATCCTTTGGCTCAGAAACTCCACCAATACAGGTTCGCTGTGCTACAAATCAAATGGCATCTACTATGAGCATGGTCTGACAACAGACTGTCATAAATATACCTGAGTCTGAAGGGATCTGAGGACTGACCAAATAACATGACCTGTTGTAACAACTTTTAACTGTTTACTATTGCCTGAAATATTTATTACATAGAGTATTTTGATAAAAAATTCACCAGAGCAAGTTGATGACAGTTTGTAAAATGACCAGTATAATCCCAAGAAGCAAATTCTAGACAGTTAGAAATAATTTTCAAAATTATCTACAGCATAACTTTGATAGATAGCTATCTGGGATAATTCTCATGGTTTTTTTTTTTTTTGAGTACTTAATTATGGCTCAATATAATTTACTTTTATTCCTCTAGCTCTTCATAAAATATTTCTTTATAGATACAGTTTATATTTACTCATTTGGGTACATGTTGTTTTCCCACAGTAAAATATAATTCTCCTTGAACAAGAATTATAGTCCCTGGCTCCTTGAAGTGTTTTGTTTTTGCTTTGATATCCATCCCTAGCTGAGCTCAACATCTAGTACGTACAGTAGACACTTAAACAGGAAAACCTATGATGTAAATGTTAAATTAAGACTAAATGTTAAATTAAAAGAACCTGAAATAAATGAGTTTCATTAAATTCCCAGCACTAGTGCTCATTAATTTCATTTTGATTTCAAAATTAATATTGGATAGTTCTTTTTATCCAGTATTTACTGAGGCTATACTGTAATTTTTAAGGGTCATATCCGTAAATGATGACAGGATGTATCTGCTACACTGGCTTCAATACAATCCTGCTGTACAGCAACATACCTATCCATATTACTGTCAGCTAATTTGAACCAGAACTGGTTATTGCTGACTAAGTTAAAGGTTGCATAGCCAGATCTAGGAGAGTATTTCAGTGGGACCCTATTTCAGTAAGACAGTTGGTGATTGACTATCTGGCCCTTATGAAGCCTGTTTGTTTGAAGTAAATACTGGATTCTTTCCTAGTGATAAATTTCCTTTAAAAAAAATCCTAGTTATAAATTTTCAATTAAATTCTGCAAGCATTAACTAAGAACCTACTTACTATGTACAAATTACTGCAATTATTAGTGGGAATACAAAGACATAAAGAAAAACTGTTCCTGTCCTGGAGGACTTTATATTCTATTGGGAGGAATAAAACATTAACACAGATAAATAATTATGAGAATTTGAGGAGGAAGAGAATACGAAGAATGAGAGTTGGGAAAGAAAGGAGAATTCAGGAAAGTCTTCCACAAGGAAATGGCTGAGTTGAACTTTAAAAAAGAGAACTTATTCAAAGTAATTGTACTATGCAACTTGGAAACCAAAGCCTAAAGACTAGTACTTGGACTCTAATTATTTCTGCTTAAAAATCTGGAGTGGTAAGATTTTGTTTCTGCATAAGTGGAATTGTACCAGAAATTTTAATCTGAATGAACAGTTTTGGTTAGGGAATTGTTTAATTGTTTAAATATATTCTGGAGGAAAATTCTGTGTTACAATAGGAGAATGAAATGCAGAGGCTGTTCATTTTACCTATGTTAACACAACTCAATGTTCAAATCTGATTTCAAATCCAAAGGGTATACAGGGTCCAACGAAAGTTTCCTTTTTGGTTTCTTACATGGAGCTACGTAACATTTAATTTAGTCAGCAAAAAACAGTTCTGGTTCAAAGTGGCTGACAATGACATGGATAGGTATTCCTTTTTCTATAACAAGTTTGTAGTGAAACCACTATACCAGATACATCCGTCATCATTTACAGGTATGAGCCTTATAGATTACTGTATTAACAACCTCAGTAACTATGGGACAAAAACACCATTCCTTCTCCCCTATTTCCCGCCCCTCAAAAAACCAGGGTGGTGTGGTGAAAGATAGTATAACAGGAAGAGTGGTAGATAAAATGAAATGTAAGGTGGCATAGCAGCAAGAGGTGAATATAGAGTTGCAGGAGAGGGGTTCAAATCACAGCTTCCTCAATATCATGTGGGCAAGTCATTTAGCCTGTCTGAGCTTTAATGTTGTCGCTGAGCAGTGTGCAGACCACTGAGATGGTCTTTGAAGTTCCTTTTCAAGATAAACTTAATCCTATGATCCCATATTTGTCTTCTATTTGTGTGACTATTGGGGTCTGAAGATAAGGTTAGAATTTTTTATAGCATAACTAGTTAGCCCACACTTGTTTCCAATGTACCTTACAAGGTAGAGAGATAAACTACTGTGATGGACATACTTGTGCACTTGTCAAGTATGACTTTTCATGTATTTCTTGATCTTATACAGTTTAGGTAAAAGGTACCATTGCTGTAGAGGGTAAAATAAAGGGCTGTCCTTGGAATCAGGAAGGCTTGGTTCAAGCACTGTCTCTTTCCCTACTGATGTGACAACAGACAAACTATTTTATTTCATATTACTCTACGCAACTCTCTAACTTGAAGAAGAGTTATCAATCTGCACTGGTGGAAAAAGTTTCCTTCACTATTGAAATATTAGGTTCAACTGCCAAAAAAGGTCAAACAAAAAACCCCCAAACCCTGCAGTTAAATTTGGTTGCTTATTTGGACTATTGCAGTGGCCTCCTAAATGGTCTCCTTGTCTCAAAGCTTTTCCCTATTCTTCCCTCCACACAGCTGCCAAAGCCATCTTCTGTTTAGATTGATTCCCTAACCAATAAACTCCAGTAGCTTCCTATAGACTCTACAAACTTTTTGGTTTGGCTTTTACCATCACAACTTGGCCCCAACCTGTTCTTCTAGTTTCATTAATATACTATTTCTTTTTCTGCACATTATAAAGTTCAGCCAAACCGATTTTTTCCTCTGCTCCTCACACATGGCATCCTATCTCCCATCTTTGTACTTTTGCATTAGCCATTTCGTATACCTAGATTGCACTCCCTCCTCACCTCCATCTCACAGAAATTCTCACTTTTAAAAAATATACAGCTTAAGCATAATTTTCTACATGATGATCTTTCTTGAATTTCTTTTGTATTTACTCTGTATACTTAAATATGTACACCTTGTTTCCTGTGACAGAATGTCAGTAATAGTGAATAAAGATTTATTAAATATCTACTATGTGCCAGTCAATGTTAGTACCTCAAGAGCTTTCTTTTCTTTAGTATCTCCAGTACCAGGAATATAGTAGGTGCTTAATAAATGGCTTACTGATCTATAGCAGATGGTAAGCTGAGGTGTTAATTTATTAGGAATTGTATGGTTATATAAATAGCCAAAACTGTCTAATTTGAATAAACTAAGAATACTTTAAAAAGTTGTGGTGACTATACATACAATGGACCATTGGATTCTTTCACCCAATTGAGTTTCAGTCAACAGATTTTACTTAGGGAAATAATGTCAGAATGTTGAACATTAGTAGAATTAATGGACAGCAATAATTTTTGGTCCTATTAACAGAATAGAAGACTATTAATAATTTCTAAAAATGAAATAAACAGTTATTAAAAGCATATGGCTAAACATAAAAGTAAATGTATGAAAGCCAGAATGTCTTGTGCAGACTCCCTATTTAGGATGATCTGTGCCCTCACTTGCCTCCTCCACTATTAAGAAAATAGCATTTCAGAAACCTTTAAGTATTAGAATTATTAGTACAGATGGCTGTTTTTCAATTTGGTCGTGGCATTGAAATTTAACATCATGTCAAATTTTACCTACTGCAAAAACAGCAACATTAAGACATATAATCTGATATAATATGAATATGGTGGATTTGGAGTCAGAAAACTCAAGTTTGCTTTCTTTCACAGTATAACCTTGGACAAATCATTTAACCTCACCCAACCTCACTTTCCTTACCCACAAAATGAGAGTTGGAGTAATGACTGACCTTAGGATCTCTTTTCCCAGCCCTTACTCCAAAATCCTATGACAAATTTAATTGGAAAAAACATAAAACTATAATACCTGATATCACTTAAAATGAACCCATACTCAAAAATTTCAATAATGTTTCAATGAATTGTCAACAATTAACAAAGAACAGTGAAACCATCTAAGGAAACTACAATCTGGTTGACAAACAAGTAGCATTTAACAAGTCCCTGTGAATCTTTAGGTCATTATCATTCCAATAAAGGTAATTTCTTATTATGAAGTTATAATAATAAATCAAATAATCTGACTAGAAGTAATTTCATAAGAAAATCATTTGCACATCTGTTTTTGCTTTAAAAAATTGTATGTGTATATATATATAAACACATACACATATACACACATATATGCACACATACCTACATCCCATTTATAAACTTGTCCTTTACACTCAGTGATTGCAAAATACATTTCACTTAACTGTCCACATTACAAACAAGCACACAACTATTTCACAGGATGCACAAAATCTTATTAGCTTGATACAAGGGAAAAGAGCATTAGGTCTAGAGAGCCGTAAGTTCAGGGTTCAAAATACCCATCTCACATGATACTTAAAATGTTTGGGCCTTATATGTAAAATGAAAGGAATTTAGCTAAATACCCACTCAGGTCCCTTTTAAGCTATAAATCTTTGATCCTATGATACAATCACATTAACCAGTATCTCTTAACCTACTTCCTTTTACTGTCTTCATATCAACATGCTAATAGAATCCAAAAATGGTATGTCTAGTAGATAGTTTCCTGAACTTCCAAAGATTAAACTCCAAGGGAATCAAGAGGGGAAAATTGAAGTGGATGGCATAATAAATTTCCAGTACAGAACCTGACTACATGGGCTTGTGCTAACTTTTATGGGTGTATTCATTTTCACTGCTGCAATAAAATGAAAACTGGTTTTGTAAACATAAGACCCAGGTTCAACTCTTGGCTTAGACACTTTTTAGTTATGTGACTAAGGGCAATTAACTGTAACTGATCCTCAGTTTTCTTTTTAAAAGGGGGATTATAACAGGAGATTCTTATAAGGAATGAACACCATAAATTCTAAATTCTCACTTTATTTCTTATATACAAGATTAAAGAGTGCTAATTCAAGTCTTTTATCTATTGTTAGCCTATCAACCTCAATAAAAGCTGGTCTTGTTCCGACACCATATTTTATAGCTGAAAACATTTTCATCTAATCTAAAGTTGTATGATTTAGTTAATAGGGTAATTCATTCACCTTTAAAATAAAGGTGAAAAAAAACAAACAGCTGAAGATTAATAAGCAGCATATAGAAAAGAAAAGCTTATACTACTTTTCTCTTTCCTTTGTTGTTATGCAGCTGTTTCAATCATGTCTGAATCTTCCTGACCCCATTTGGGATTTTATTGGCAAAGATACTAGAATGGTTTGCCGTTTTCCTCTCCAGCTCATTTTACAAATGAGGAAACTGAGGTAAACAGTTAAGTGAAATGCTTAGGGTCACAGCTACTTAGTAAACTGTAGCTGGGGCATATCTGAATCTAGCTCCTCTTGATTCCAGGCCCAGCGCTCTATCTATTGTGCCACCTATTTGCCCAAGTTTCCTTTAGTAGGAAACTTAAAGATGTAAGCAGACTACCAGGCTATAATTACAAGGGCAAGTTAACCAGGCCTAATGATTAAGGTTAAGAGTGTTAGCAAAAAAATCTTTAAAAACCCATTATTAAGTCAAATATATCAAATGGTTAAATTGTACTCTTCCAAAAAACCCCACGTGTCCAAATTTAGGGTAAGAGAAATTTGGTTCTGCAAGTGAGGATGAAGGCACTATTACATGAGGTGAGGAAGATATGGGTAAAACTTCACTTAAAACTTTTTAACTGGTGCCTCTCCCTCCTTAATCTACCTTCCATATAGCTAGAAATAATATTTCCAAAGCACAGGTTCCCTGCTTAAAAAATTCTACCCAAAGGACTTTCTAGCTGCTAGTTCCTGGTCTCCATTACCTTGCAGAATTGCTCCAGGCCTGATATGCACTCCTTCATCTCAGCCTCAGAATCTTTGGTTATCAACCAACAAGCACTTACTAAGCTCCTATGTCAATAGTAGGCAATACAGACAAAAATCAGTCCTTTCCAATTTACATTCTACCAGAGGGCACAATGTGTATAGGTACATATAGTTTGTACATACATGGATATACAGAATATCTGTGTGTATGCATGCATGTATGCATGTACAGAAGGCCATAGCAAGTTGGGGGTTCGGAGGGACAAGGAATTCATAAAGGATTCACCTAAAAGTTGGTACTTGAATTGGAATCTGAAAGAAACTAGGGTTTCTAAGAGGAGGAGGTGTCTCCTTTAAGCTCAGCTGTGGGCTATCTTTATCTCCTTCCCAATTACATTTTACATACTTTATACACTTTGCATTTACTTAAATGCTAAAAGCAGTTTCCATCAAATAGAATGTAAGTTTATCAAGGGTAGGGACTGTTTCATTTTTGTCTTTGTATCCCCAGTACCCAGTGACGAACACATTGTAGTTGCTTAATAAAAATTTGGTTAAGTGATTAAAAGTGAGTTATTAAAAACACTTTGTGACATCTGGGGAATTTCTGGGCCTATATGTAAGAAGAATAACTAGGTCAATATTTACTTGGGGTTTTTTTAAGCTATTTTTTAAAGTTTGGTTTGTTTTCTATGTCTAGCATGGAGCTGAAAGCTCCTCTTGATAGAAATGCAAAGGCTCTTTCGAGAATCACTCAGATTCTGAGGGAGGAGTCCCACAGTCAGAAATGGAAAACAGGCTATAAACAAGAATAAATGAGGAAAGTTGAAATGGGGTGGAGGTGGTGATGGTAGGGTTGTGAACAGAGAAGATAACTTCTATAACAATAAAAAAAAAATCTCTATCTTACATTAAAAGGTTAAAACTCAAAGGCACTTTTCCGAGTCACTCAAATTCAGCAACAACTCTTTGTCCCATATGTTATAGAGAAGTCCCAAACTTAAAACAGATTTTCTTCTAAAAGTTAGTTTGTTAAATCCCTTGTTTGGGATCTGGAACACATTTTTCTATGGAAACAATGTTATAAGCTTGCCTACAAAAGCCTATTTAATGCAAATGTAACAAATGGTGTATATTAGAAATAAAATAATGAAATATTGTTTTAAAGAAAATTAGTTTCCCCTCAATGTGACTGCTAGTTCTTAAAAGGAGTTTTAGAAGACAAAGAAATACATAATTACATTTGTCAGGTATTTATAAGTCCTTTCTAATAGTTTTAGAGGTTGATGGCACTTATGCTTTTATTATGTCCAATTTCACCTCTAAATTTGATGGCTTTATTTTTCTTGAAATATAAGAATAACTCACGGTAATAATTATGGTCTTTCAAAAATGATAAAAAGGAGGGGAATGAAAGGGATAATGAAAGAGGAAAAGGACAAAAATCAAAGGACTTCATATGTCTAAGGGTCCTGACAAATCTCCTAGTTCAACCCCTTCATTCTACAGGTGAGAAAATTGAGGCCCAAGTCCTCTGATTCCAAATCAAATATTTCCTCATGTGCAAGGCATTAGGTAGAAAGCAAAAAATAGATGCTTGTATGTGGACAAAGTCTGAGGCAGAATTAATTAAGTTATACTTCGTGAGAGGAATATGTAACAATATAATCAAACTTACACCATAACTAATAGTAATAAGAGCATAACCATTTTTCTGGTACTGGTTTGCTGTTATTGGTCTACATTATTTCTTAATGGGTTTGCCATTTTTTCTTATATTCCTCATATTTATCAATTTTAATTGTGTTATAGAATTGTGTCATAAAATGTAACATAGAGAGTCTGTATGGAATAGTGGATGCAGAGCTGACTTTGGGGGTCAAGAAGATCTAGGTTTAAGTTCCAGTTCAGAGATATTTGTTCTGTGACCCTGGGTAAGCTATTTAACTTCTCGTTCCAGGCAATTCTCTCAGATTATAAATAACTGAAGGATTTACCTCTACCAGCGTAGACTGGCTTTCTTTACCAGAAATCCTCATGATCAATGAAGTCAAAGGTTCAAACAAACAAAAATTTTTTTTACATGATATTTTTTATCATATATTCAATCACTGCCCTTTGCTGGGCATTTAGATTGCCTCCAGATTTTTTTGGTGTGGTAGGGGTGGGGAGGGTGTACATCACACATAATGCTGAAGAGAATTTTAGTTTTTAAAAATATCACTTTTAGAGTATATTTCACATGATGAAATCATTGGGTTAAATGATATGCTTATTTTACTAACTTTCAGTGTTTAGTGTGGTTTTATTGTGCCCTGTGACCTTGGGCAAATCAACTTAAATTTAGTGGCATTCAATTTCTTCATCTTCAAATGAGGAAATAGGATAAGATTGTCTCTGGAGACCTTTCCACCACCTTTAGATATTTGATCCTATAAATGCCCAAAGTAGGAGTACTTAAAGTCCTTGTTTAAAAACAAAACAAAAAAACCTAGTCTGAAGGGAAACAATCTGCTTAATCAATGGTGTTTAACCAACCAAACTTTCTGTTATCTCCTGCTTGCAGATCCTAAGCTATTATTTGGAGAATAAGCCCTAACAGCTCAGAATAGTCAAACAGCGGTGGACATTAATAGGGAAACATTTCATTTACAACTCCTCGGAATTAACAATATTTTTAAAAATTCTGAAAGATGAGGTCATAAATTAGGGTACAATGAAGAGTTTATGAATGTCTTCTCTGTTGCAGTTTAACCTGTCTTTTTGCTAAATAAACAAGGCTAAGGATGAATTCTAGTTAAAAAAGTAAAGAATATTAGCTAAACCACTAATCTTAGAGCATTATCACATCAAATCTTTCTCACGAAGAGTAAGAACATAAGTAATTCTCTTAATATTCCAGTGAGATGTGGCAAACAAGGGAAATAAAGTTTTAAAAATGTTTAAAAACTAAATTTAAGCTTCCATACTAAATTAATCAGGGAGGAAGCAATAGAAAAATTAAATTTACTAAATTCTAATCTAATGTTCTTTCTACAAAAGTAAAGCTTTGAAGATTAGTAAAGACTTTTCATTCTTCTGATGTAGAACATCCTTTCATAAAAAGACCTGAAGAATAGTTATTATATGAGGATATGATGAAGTTAGAGAGCTTCTAAAAATTTAATCCATTATTATCAACAGCATACACTTTCATGCCTACAATTGTTTCTCACCCCCCCCAAAAAATATAAAAACTAGAAAAGTCAGATCCAGAAATTAAAATATTCTTGCAGTCAACTACTTAAAAGAAGTTCATTTAATTTAATCAATATACAACCTAAGAACAAGTTTTCATTTGGTTCTGCCCAATTTTGCAGTATAGCAGAATGGGAAACAAACCACAATGGGAATATGACATATAGAAAATGAAAGCCAAAAGAGCATTTAATTTATGTTATTTTAATTAAAAATATTAAAAGAAATGAAGAAAAAATATTACCTTCAAATAAACTGAGGTCTCTTCGTAGCCTTGGTCCATAAAGCCCTTCTAAAATACTTTCAAAACCTATTTTTTTTAAAGAAAAAAAAAGTACATTAAGTGCTGGAAACATTTAATTAAAAAAAAAAACACACCAACAAAACTACCAAAGATTTTTTAAATATGGAAACAATAGAATAGCTATAGTTTAGCATACAATGTGAATATTATTCTTTTTCTTAGAATTAAATGATTGCCACCAATCACAATTTACTAAATCACAGTTATAACCCAGCCTAAACTGCTTGGCTATCACAGGGGTTTTTAACCTGGAGTCCAAGAACCCCAGGGAATCTATGAAATTGGATGAGAAAAAAATTACATCTTTATTTTCACAGTAAAATTTCTCAGTATCTCAGTAAATATCTCAGTAAAATTTAGCATTTCCTTTAATTATTTAAAAAGATTGAGAAGTGGTCCACAGGTTGCACCAAAATGCCAAAGGAGTCAAATGCCAAAGAAGTCTATGATCTAAAAAAGTTAAGAGCCCTCTAGACTATAAATTGACAAGTCAGAAGAGGCAATTTATTAAAAAAAAACAACCAAAAACAAAAACCAAAAAAGTGAATCTTTCAAACTCTACATATTTAAACTACTGATAAAAAATACTGAAAAAAGTTTTTGCAAGAAGTTGAACAAACACAGTACTAAAATATTAATTTTTAAAATAAATTTGTACAAAATTGTAGCAGGGAAGAACTAGAAAAATGATAGTTCTACATGCCTTTTTATAAAAAGCACAGTTACTTTTTGCAAGAAGGTCCTCTAAACCTTAATTACAGAAATCAAAAAGTAAAATGATTTGCTTGAATCTTTACTGTGAATTTGGACTCATTTTTATGGCAATTCAAGTAAGTTTGCACTTAGGCATGGCCACTGAAAACCTCAGAGTAAGATATACTTAAAATGATTAGTTTTTAGTAACAATAATCTTGATTTGGAAACTTAACAGTTATTCTACTTTTCAACAATGAATGTTAAAAAGCAATATATATATGCATATATATTTTAAAAGCTATTGCACTGTTTGTTTCTGGAAATATTTTGACTCACTGACAAACTTAGGATTTCCCACCTCAAATTGCATTACCATGGACAATGTAAAATAGCTAAATTCTTTATTGCATCCTGTTCCACATTTTGTAATTTTAGCATAGCATAGTGGCTCAAGGGTGAGGGATTTGGAACCAATACGTGGGAAGCAGAGAGCTGGTAAAAGGAAGAATAGAACTCAGAAAAGAAGAAGAGGCAGTTTAAATTTATAGGTTTTATTAAAAGTTTATGAGCTTGTAAAATCTTGCTATGGATTCAATCATGAGACAGTAGTGGGGAACAATGAACTAAATTTGCACATTCAAAGAAGGCAGTCAGGATGATGAGGAATCTCCAACAATACATGGAAGAATAACTGAAGGAACTGGGAATGTTTAAGCTAGAAAAGAGAAGACCAAGAGGAAAATTATGATAAGCTATCTGCTAATATCTGATCAGTTGCCATGAAGAAGGAGTAGATTTGTTCAGCATAATTCCCAGGGGACAAAAGGAGTACCAATGAGTAAGAAGGTTACAAGGAGGCTGGTTTTAGATGGTTAAGTTACAGTTTTCTAATACAAGCTGCCCCAAAAGTGAACATTCAAGTAGGGGCTGGATGAGCAAACGGTCAAAGTGTTTAAAAGGAACTTCTTAATTGGGTAGGAGTTTGGCTTACAAATTCACTTTGCTATGACCAATATTCAATTAACAGAGTACCAGCACAGTAAAATCATCTTCTGAGATTTCTTCTATGATAGCATGGATAAGACAATTTACACCCTAACATAATACAGGCCACTGAACTTAATTTCTGACAAATCTTTGGTTAAGACCAAAGAGAGAAGACAGAAAAGAATAACTAATTAGTTGGTTACTCTTAATATTTCACTAAAATACCATCTCCTTGAAAATATGCAATGATTTAAATTTAAAAGCTATATAGGCAATCTGTAAGTTAATATACCCTTAATGCGGAGACAAATAGAAGTGGAAGGAAAAGAGTACAGTAGGACATCAGTCAAAAACACTAAAAATGCATATCATTAATGTTAAAATCCAAATAAAGCCCTTTTCCTCAAAAAGCTCAAGTTTATAAGGTAGATAAATCCAATCTCAAAGACATATATATACACAACCAACTAAATTATTCAAGCTAGTAAGAGGAATACGACATAGATCATTAAAAAGTAAATACCCCCCTCACACAGTCTCAATATACACTGGTACTTAAGTCTTAGAATACATTAATTTTTTTGGTATTCCAGAAGAACCCTGTATGAGAGTTATAGCATAAGACATTTATCTAATATACAGTGGTTCTATTAGATGTTCTGGCATTTATAAAAACTTCTATATGGTCTCATCATTTTGTCATGAGATCTGAGGCAATATGAGTTGAGAAGGGGTGGTCTGAGTTAAAAAACCCATACTGCTATATTTAAGATGTTAAGAATCATACCATCATCTCAGACTTTAGTCAAACAAGTCCAAAAATGAGCAGCTCATCCCTTTGTTTTACAAGTTTTACCACGAACCATAAAACAGAAGAGTGTCAAACAAAAAATTTCATTCCCATCTGCTTAAATTAGGTTAATAAGAACATGAAAACCAAATTTAACATAGCTAATCTCCTGTGGATGAGTTGTATCTAATTATAAAATTATACATATACAGGAAAGAATTGATCTGAGATCTTTCAGTACACCCTAAAATGCCTCTATTTCTTGTCTTTTGTACCTACCTTGTTAAGGCTTGAGTGATTCTGCTAGTTTCATTTCCTTTCATGTAAGAAACTATACCCATCACTTGTTACAAAATTCAGCTCAAAATTCACATCCTCCAAGGTGTCTTTTATGACCAGTCCTACCCTGACTACTTCTATCACAATCCCACTGTACTTATGCATATAGGCTTAAAAAATAAACAAACTCCACAATCCTTCCCTCTCCTCACATAAATAAACAAACAAATACTGTTGGCTATAGCAAAAGGGACAAAAGGAATTGTAATAATCATGATTTTTAGTTAATTGAAAGTGATATTAACAGTTCAATATTATACTATATATGGGATCATGGTGGAGGAAGTGGAGAAGAGGTGAGAAGGAGAGGCAAAGGGAAAAAAAAACTTTGGCCCAAGAAAGTGATTATAAAAATACAACTTTGAGATAGCTTATGAAGTTATGACAACGCCAGCAGCTCACATTTAAATATCACTTTAAGGTTTGCAAAGCACTTAAACCTCAATTGATCCTTACATCAACTCTGAGAGGTAGGTGCTATTACAACCCTAATTTAAGGATAAGGAAACTCAGAGTGAAAGAGGTTAAAGTGACTTGCGTAGGGTCACGTAGCTATTAAAAGTGTCTGAAGTAGAACTCAAACCCAGATCTTCCTCACTCTTCAAAGCTTCAAAGCTTTATCCACTATACCACACCAATCACTTAGCTAGCTAGCTATGGGAAAACAACACAGGATGAAGGAATCATAAGTTCACAAATTTAGAAATGGAAGGCTAAGTTTAGTTCATTTGGCTCAATACTTTCATTTTACAGATGAGGAAACTGAAGTTTTGAAAGGCTGAATGATTTACATTCATACTTTAAAATAAACAGTATAGCCAAAATTTGAACTCAGGTCCTCTTGTCATTTTTCCTTTGACTTTACCACATGATAAAGATAGATAATTTGGGAATAAGATGGGAAGAAAGATGGTAAGAAACTAGGAACTTTATCCTATCTGAACAGAGATTTTAAAAAAAGACAATTCAAAAGGTTAATTCTGCTTTTTAATCAGTGACAAGTTAAAGGTTCAAATACGCTTGCTTATCAAATTAGCAAATGACAGGAAATTAAGAGACACATAACATCAGATTACAGTTATGATTCAAAATGACCTCAACCAACTAATAAAATAAAATTTAATAAGGATGAATGTAAACTTCTCTCTTAGGTTAAAAAAACGTCAATTTTACAAGTACAAAATAAAAAGAGGAATGGCTAGTTCTAGGTTCTACATTTTAGGAATGGGCCAACAGAAGGAAACCAGGATAGTGAAAGGTCTTGACTTATGACACATAGAGATCAGCTGATGGAACTAGAGACGTTTAGACTAAAAAAGAAGAATATAATTGGCCTTCAAATATTTGAAGGGCTTACAAATAAGGCAATAGATTTGCCCCACCTGGACCAGAGATCAAACATGGGGGAGAGGAGCTTTCCTGTGGGGAAAACCTTTTTAACATTAGGGCTATTATTAAAAAGGACAATGGGCTTCCTCAGAATGATTACAACTGATATTTGTATAGTGCTTTAAAATCTGCAGATAATGGCACTAGGGGTCTTTAGGGCATGATGTACTATTCAGCAAGGTAATGTTAAAAGATGTTTAATTAGATACAGGTTGGGTTAGATGGCTTCTGCGGTTGCTTCCAATTTTGGCATCCTGGTCATCAATTAGTTAAAGAAAAAGCTCAAAATTAAGACTACATTATTAGAAAGGAAAAAAGAAGAGATTTACTCTGAGTGGCTAATTACAGCAGTCTCAAACATTTAAGAATACCTTAACTGTGAAAACTATAAGATGGATAAAAGACATTATCATCCCTCCAAACCCCCAACTCACCATCCCCAGGAGTTTATCCAACACAAAACAACTTCAGCAAAGCCAGAAAAGGGTAGGAAATTGCCTCAACCAATAAATGCTATATCCTCTTACAAAACAATTTAAAGTCCAAACACATTGGCTGACATTACAGAAAAAGATGACTATGAGAAGCATCACTTCAGGAAGCAGCAAAAAGTTGGAGGTACAAAAGCATTTTGCAGAAATTTTGGTCTGAGACTCAACCAATTGAGAACCATGGACAACAAATAGATGCAAAATGGCCATGATTTGCCAGTGTATTTCTATAGCAATTTATTCTCATTACTGATACCTAGAGAATTACTAAAATCAGACTCTTGAAATACTTTGGCACCTAAATGTGCTACATATACACACATACATACATGGGTGCATGTGTGTGTGTGTGTGTGTGTGTGTGTGCGTACAGATGTAAAAATGTGATTTAGGAAGATGAAGTCTTCTTAGGGCTGGGTCTGGCCAAGGATATACACAGAAGAGATTCCATGCTGAAGGTGACAACCTTAAGAGTAATCAGAGATCAGTTTTTAAGATTCAAAAGGGAAGATGATAACAAAATAGAAAAAATCAGAGGGAATTGTTTTGTCTCTCTTTCCCCAAAGGTGAACAGTCAGACTGAGAAGAGGGGCTGGAGGAAGAGGAATAAAGGGAGAGGAGGGAAAGAGAAAAAGAGGGAAGACGTAGAAGGAAGAGAATAAAAATAAAGAGAGGGGAAAGGTGGAAAGAGATAAAAGAAGAGGTAGAGACAAAGGAAGGGAATGAGAAAGGAAGAGGGGAGAAACAAAATTACTATTGATATGGGGGCAGGAAGAAAAACTAACTATACAAAAAAAGTAGAATGAGCTCCTTTGGGAGCAGCAAGTTCCTTTGCATTGGAAGTCTTCAAGCAAAGGGTAGATAGTATAATAACCTCACAGGTATACTGAACGGAGAATATTTAAATATGAATTGGACTTAAATAGCCATCCAGTTTTATTTCAACCATAAAATTCTGTGACTGTGACAAAGTACATCTTAGAACACTGAAAAAACTAGTGGATATGACTGCTGAGACATAAGAAGAAACTTTCAAAAAAGGAAAATATGGATGTGAAGACTCTTCTGAATTTGATTCTCTGCAGAATTATAGTACATACTACACAGAGAACATACCTTCTCAAAGCTTTTTTTTGTTAAAGAACATGGCAGTATAACATCTAGTATGTATTAAAGGGTAGGTTTGCTAGCATTTAGAAAAGGAAGCTGTGATAACTAAGAAATCAGTATGGGGTTTACTAGGAACAGGCTACTGTGGTCCAGGATACTGGTGAAATTGAGAAGGGAGAGAGTTAACCCCTTCACTCCCCCACTGATGTGAGCAAAGAAGTTAAGATGTAGACATGAGAATTTGAGTTAACTTTCCCTCAGGTAGACTGGTCTGAGACTAAGCTGTTGGTCTTTTTTTTTGTCAAGAAGATAAAAGTAGCTTTTAGGGCTTTGTCAGGGAGTTCTTGAAACCTAAGGGAAACTGCTTTGATTGCTGACAGCTTTTAATTTTCTTCACAATGACTTTTTACTTGACACTTTCAAGACTGCCTAGCAGAGAATATTAGAATGTTTAGTAAAGAGAATGTTTATTTAAACTCTGGGTGATCCATTGTACTTTGTGCACTTTGATTAGGGCACAGATGACAAATGATTTTTTTGGAAAGTTAATAGATTTGTAGATCAGGCAAATTTTACAGACATGGTATACTTCAATTTTACCAAGGTAAATGACAAAGTTTCTCATGAGATCCTTGTGAACAAAGTAGGGAAATGTAAGCTAGAAGATAACAGAAACTTGGCTGAATGACTAGGCTCTACAGTTGACATCAATGTATCACCTAGGTATCTAACAATGTATCATTTATGTGACATTGGATTCAACAATTTTATCAGTCACTTGGAAAAGATGACATGCTTATTTAGCATGCCGAGGAGATGAATCTGAGAGAATAACACGCTGGACACCCATATCGGACTGAAAAAGTCTTAAAAGGTTAAAATTAATGTTATATCTAGTAAGATGAAATTTAGTAGAAAATAAATGCAAAGTGCTATGCTTCTGCTTAAAAAAAATCAAATGTGCAAATAAAGAATAGCTAAGGCATAGCTAAATATAACAATCTATGTGACAAAGATTTAAGGATTTTAACAGCTATAAGCTCAATGAATTAATAACATTACATGGCAACCAAAAAAAGCTAACAATCTTATATTTCATTCTTAAATATGACAATGGATCAGCAACATTAAAGTAATAGGAGAAATGCTGCATTTCCCTTCCTGATTTCTATCCTGGTTTGCCCAAATCAGACATAGGTTCTTGGGCCTCCTACGCTGTTGCAGGACGAAAAATTTGGTTAAAAAGAAGAGAGACTAGTTCTTCCCAGTCAAAGCACCCATCTAACTCTATAGCCAGTTCATTAGCCAGGGCAAAAGAGAGAAGAGCACTTTTTTTTTTTTTAAGAGAACAGTACTCTCAGCTGGGAAAAACTCTAGCATATTCCAGAGTTGCCATCAACCCTGTAAGAGACTGAATCATCATTTCCTTCTTCCTTGAGGGATAGGACAGGTAAATTTCCATGGATTCATGAGAACTCTGACTTATATCTGATCATTTAAAGACAAGGAGAAAAACAAAGCTATGAATGGATCAGAACCATTCAATAGCTGGAGCAATTAACTGCACTTTTCTATTCAATTATGTGAGGTGGATAAAGATGATAAGGTTTCAGAGACGAATTACTAAAAGTACTACATGTGAGAGCTAGAGTGAATATTTTAGATGAGTAGCTAAGCAAGAGTGAAGATGAATTCAATATGGAGATGGTGCCATATCCTTCAAAGAATTTGTCAAGGTTTTGGAAAAAACATATGTAGAACAGAAAATGAGCACTTGATTTCTACACTAGTAGTTCTGGGATCAAAATGTTCCTAACTAGCATTTAAGAAGTGGAACTTCAGTTTTTCTTCCCTCTCTTTTCAAGTCTTTTTCTCCTAAAGCACTGCCATTACTGCATGACAAAGCTCGATTATGTTCTACTAGCTCAAAATTAACTGATATTAGAAGAGGGACCCTAAAGAATGATGCACCTACTCCTCTCCTGTTCTTTTCTATTTTCCTTCCAGTTCTTCATCTATCAATATTACCTTTCTCTTTTGTGCTGCTGACAATTTCAAAATCAATCTGAGAAAGTGAAGGAGCTAGCAAAGTTCCTCCATTAGATGGAGACTCCCATGCTCTTCCTTCTCCCTCGCTATGCCTATTGTACTCTCACATCTCTGATTTGTCAGGGTTTATAAAGTCAGTGAGGTGGTTTGAGTATTTTTAACTACCTTAACTACCTCTTAACTAGGACTCTGGGATGTTTCCTCCCCACTAGATTTTGGGTCACCAACACTTTCCTAGAAGAATGTGACCATACTTGGGCTACATTGTTGTATAGGGAAAGGCTGTAGGATAAGAGGCATCCTTCCTGAAAGCTAGTGGTGAGGTTGAGAAGTGGAGGGTAAAGTCCTCTAGGCCAATTCACCTATCATTTCTGACTCACTACACACAAATACTCTTGCTAATACGGTATTTATTTACCCTTTAGAAACTAGACTTCTACTTGAAAGCATGCTCGATTTTTGGGCACTATTATTCTGGGATGGCTCCTCTGGAAATACGTGAGATTTCTTATAACTTCTTGAAAAGTGAAGTTTTGTGCCTTCTAAGATTTCCCACATTGACACCTGCAACATAGTTCTGACATTTTGGATTTAAAAATGTTCAAGTAGGCAATTCAGGAAGTGCCTAATTTATCCTAGACCAAGAGATTTTAAGATTGACCCGTGTATCTTGAAATTCTTTTTTAAATTGATACTTGGAAATGTTTCCATTGAGATTCATATTGAACTAATGTTATATTCTTAAAGAAATTAATGTTATTGCAAAGTCTTCTGGGTAATTAGCTAACTCCTCATGCATACCACAGATGATTTTTTAGGAACAAGGAGTCTGACTGAGCATATCCTGAGGTGGTTTTGTAGGCTTTTGGAAAAGTTAGAGTAACTTCTCTGCCAAAGTTAGCTTAATTAAGATATTCCTGAATCAGGCTGTACTGTGTTAACTTTTGTATGAGTTGATTCATTTCTGCATGTGCATTCGACTGGCTTTTCCTGGCATCATTGTTTGCTTGCTTATTTATAACAGAAGACTATGTTATAAGTGTGCAAGTGATGCCTTGGGAAAATGCTTTGATAACCTATCCTAAATCAGAGCACCAGCTGAAAAACTGGGCTGGTGAATCTGGGTCTACAAATGCAAATTGCTTACTACTCTCAGATAGTTAATAAGTATCAGTCATGATCTGGTAGAGAGGTGGCTTTTAAAGTTCTTAAGGAAAAAATACATCTTTCCCCATCAGCAGTACAGCAAACAATCCAAAGTTATAGCTTACTGTTTTACTAAAATTTTATTAATTCATCTACCAATAAACATTTGTGATTAAAATCGGGGGAAAAAAGCCAGTGAAGATTATAATTATTCATTCCCTATTATCCTATGCAATTTTTGTCCATGTCCTCTCATAAATTCCCAATGGAGCATCTATTCAATTTGCCAGTAGGCCTTTCTCTAGGTTTTTTTATATTCTGTGGATTATCAATACAGCACTCAGAACCATTTGTATTCTCTTGCTCTCTTACCTAATGCAATTTGTCTCCTTTTGTGACTACATATTTACTGCCACTTCAAGAAAAATGTGCCAAGAATTAAGATGATAATGCAGCTGTACTCAATCTATCCAATAGCTGGATTTGGGGAATAATATGTTTACTTCTAGGCATTTTAGGAAGAATTTTGACAAAATAAAATTACTCCAAATAAGGGCAATTGATCCTATAAGATGTTCGGTGGGTGACCTGGGTATGTTAAAAGATTTAAGGAAAAGTTAAGAAAAGAGAAGAGTTCATGAAAACTGTCTTCAAATTATGTAGAAAAGTAATTAGATTGTTTTATTAGGTCCCCATATGTAGAATAATAAGTTTAAGTTGTTGAAAGATAAATTTAAGCTTGCTATAATAAAAGACTTAGCAATTGTAATAGGCTAAAGTTGTAGAAAGACAAGCTTGCTATGATAAAAAGAAACTTAGCAATTGTAACTGTCCAAAAGTGGGGAACAACTGGCTACCTTGAGAAGTGATGACTTATCTCCTGTCTCCATGCTTTTATACTGGTTTTACATTCTCCATTCCTGAAATGTTCTCTATCCTTACTTCTGCACCACCTAGTTTTCCTGGCTTTCTTCAAAACTTACCTCAAATGGAATCTTCTGGAGGAGGCCTCTTCTGGTCCTCACAGCTGTTGAGGCCTTCCCCTTTGGCATTACCTCAAATATATACTACATCTTGTACGTACCTAGTTATTTATACGTTGTCTCCACCATTCGAATGTAAGCTCTTTGAGGTCAAGGGCTATTTTTTTGCCTTTCTTTGTGTTTCCATCATTCAGTATAGTTCCTGGCTTATAAATGTGTAATAAATATTTGTTGATTTGACTATGTGAGATGCCTATTGTTGGGCATTTTCAAGCAGCGAGTGATTGGATGACCACTTGCTGGGGGCACTGTATATGGGATACCAGTTCAGGAATATGCTAGAGTAGGTTACACCTTTGAGTTCCCTTCCAACTGCAAGATTCTGAGATTTTCTTCTCAAATATTCAAAGAGCTGCTTCATAAAAAAGCAAATAACCATCCTGTGTGATTCCAGTGGAGAGACTGGTACCAATATTTACAAATTTAAAAGGAAGGTTGATTTTGGCTCAATATAAGTAGAGATGTCTAAAAATAGAATGGGCTGCCACCTTGAAACAGAGTTTGCACATCTACTTATCAAGGATACTTTAAGTAAGGGTTGGACAAAAAAACAATCTATTCATAATTTGGAGATATATACATACATATGTATTCAAGTATAAATATGTGTATGTATAAATGTACAGATAAAAGTATCTATACATACACATATGTGGTCAAGGACATATAAACTACTTTTTCTTATTTCAAATGTTTCAAAGATTCATGATTCAATTTGTGTGGATATTCCCCCTTCACTGACAAATTGCAATCTATCCATAACTTAGTAAATGGGTCAGGCAAAATAACAGGGAAAACGATTTATCTCCTGATGGTCAAACTTCTTGTGATGGGTCTCTATGGGAAGCCACTATGACCATCAGATGCAACCTATCAAAGGAAAAATTTTTGAAACCTTTTCAAAATTTGGGAGAACATATTAGAATATGCATTTCACTGACAAAGCCTCCCAAGAAGTCACTTTAAGAAGCCACAGAAATAGAACTGTAATAAGGGTTGCTCTGTTTTACTTTCCTATATTCATGAACTGAACAATAAAAAGTTGTTATGGACTATAATTTAAATTAGGCAAACAATGATTAAGCTGCACTTCCTTATATTGGGGTCAGATTTTTGTTCCATTTATTTAGGAATGACTCACAAATATTTCATGCAATTTGTAGCTTCTTGGGTATTATTGTTATTATTATTGCTATGCACAAGTGTAATTGATTTGTTGCACATATATTGTTGGCTTATTTTATAGCCTACAACTTTGCCAATGCTAATAAATATTTCAGTATCTTTGCCAATTCTCTAGGATTTTACAAGTAAACTATTAAGTCATCAGCAAAAGGGATAGCTTTTAAAAATCTCTTCCTTACCCATTTTTATTCTATTGTCTTACTGGTATTGAAAACATTTCTAGTATTACATCAAGTAATACAAAAAAGAGCTGATTTCTTTGCTTCACTCTGATATTTACTCGAATATTTCCATGACGTAGATTATTATGTACTACTACACTGCTAAACTGACAGTTTACAACAGGTTTGACTTTGATTTTCTCAAAGTCCTAACATGGGCATTTTAAAAAATGTGTTATACTTTTAAAAAATTTCCAATTAATTTTTTTTTTTAAATTCTGAACTTAAAAGCCAAATAAGATAAGCATTTCTAAACACAAAACATACCAAAAAACAGAAGACTGAAAATAGTCATGAAGGTATATCACATACACCTCCATTAAAGTATATGAAAATTCTATACATTATTTTCAAAATTGTTTTGATGGTTTGTTACTAAGCATCCTTCTGTTCCCTTTTGTATAGTTTTCCAAGTTTTGATAACCCATTGACTTTTTAAAATTTCAGTAATAATTTTGATGTTCTCACATACTCTCTGCCTCCCCTCCCCACAACTGCTTCAACAGGAATTGAAAACTGAAAACCTTTATAATCAAGTAAATACAGTCAGGCAAAACAAATTCCTATATTGGATATGTCTAAAAACATGCCCCATTCTTCACCTAGAGCCTATCACATGTTTCTCAGAAGGGAGGTAGCACATTTCATTATTTCTTCTCTAAAATTGTGGTTGTTTACTGTATTGACCAGAATTCCTAAGCTATTCAAAGCTATTTTTCTTTGAAACGTTGTCACTGAAAATTGCTCTCTGGGTTCCGCTCACTTCCCAGGTTATCTGAATCAGCCCCTGTTGTCATTTTTGTTAGTGACACAACACTCTACTATATTCACAAGCCATAAAAATTTTAGCAGTTCTCCAACTGATGAGCATTCCCCTTACTAAGTATCCAGTTCTTTGACACTAAATAAAGAGCTACTACAAATAATTTTTGCATAGGAAGACCCTTTTTTTAAAATCACTTTGGGATATAGTCCTCATAAGAGTGATGTCAGAGAGTATACAAAGTATAATGACCTCTTAGATCTAATTCCAAATTGTTTTCCATAATGCAAGGACCAACTCATAATTATACCAACACTATGTTAGTGTGCCTGTTTTCCAATAACTTTTCTTTTCCTTTTCCAGCATCTTTTTTGTGGAGGCCAAGAGTCTGAGTTAAAGAGCTTATTTAATTTGCATTGCTCTAAGAGATTTGGAGTTTTTTTTTCAAAGGCAAATTCAAACACATTGATTTCTTCACTTGACTACCAGTTCATATCCTTAAACCATCTACCCAATGGAGAATGATTCTTATTCTTATACAACTGAATCACTTCCTTATATATACTAGAAATGAGACCTAGCAAAGGAAATTTGGTGCAAAGATCCCCCTCCCCCATTAACTGTATACCTTTTAATCTTCACTGCATTATTTTTCTTGATACATTTTAATTTTATGTAATCAAAATTGCCCATTTTATCTTCAGTGATCCTATATCTTGTCTGGTCATAAACTCTTCCTCTATCCAAAAATATAACAGGTACTTCCTTCCTTGTTCCTCTAATGTATTATATCAAAGTCATGTATATAATTTCTACCAGATGCTTATGTATTGTAAGAAGTTTTTGTCAAATACTGAATTTCTGCTCCAAAGATTGGATTTATCAAACACTGTGCTTGTTTGCTTCTATATGATATGTACCTAATCTGTCCCACTGCTCTATGGTTTCTTAAACTAGTAGTAAATCCTTTTGATGATTAATGCTGTGTAGTATAGCTTCCTATTCCACTTTCCACCCCCTTCATTATTTCCCATGATATTCTTAACATTTTCTTCCTCCAAATGAATTAGGGGTTTTCCCCCTCCTTAATTCTGTACATTCTTTTGGCAGTACATTTATTTATTTATTTTAGAAGGATCCACATTATCCTCTGACACTGTGTAATTTAGGTATACTCATTTTTATAGTCACTGGAACAGATCAAACCTGAATAATTAGTTCTTCCTTTTGTAACTGAAGTTTCACAGTTATATTCAAATAATTCCTTGCTAAATTCTGATAAGTAGACTCCTAAGTGTTTTATATATTCTGCAGTTATTTTAAAAGTCAATTGCTTCCTGGTGGGCTTCATTAATAATATACAAAAAGGTTTAAAATTTGTGTGTTTATTTTCTAATCGGCTACTTTACTGAAATTATTGTTTCAATTAATTGTAAACTGACTCAAGCGTTCTCATATTGATAGATCATATTGGCAAAAAAAAAAAAAGAACAACCCTTTGCTTATGCTTATTTTCTTATTTTCTCAATTTTTTTTTTGTATTTTGTGATGATCTGTTATCCAAGTACTAGCCATCATTCAACCAGGTGATCTGTGAATTCCTTACCCATAGCTACTCCCAAATACAATTTGCTAAGATGTGAAAGGAGTAATATGAATTGGTGTAAGAAAAAATAAAACATATTGTATATCCTTGAAGTTAATTTGAAGATCAATAACTGTATTGAATGAAGTTTTAAGAAGCATTTCTAGCATTAGTAACACTTATACCATACATAAAAATGGCTGGTTATATATTATCTTCCTATCCAATTTCCATCAGGCTAGATAAAAATGATACAAATTCCACATCACCATTCTTCCCCCTTGGGGGAAGTCATCATCTACTCCAACATAATACATATCTGAACAAATCTCCCCTCTACAATATCTATTTTTCTACCTTGGTGAACTTGGACATTTTGCCTCTCTGAAAAATTCACTTCCCTTAACTATAAAGTGAAGGGGTTGGACTAGATGATTCTTAAGTGCTTCTCCTCAAATACTTCCAGTGACAGATTGAAGGATGCTTCCCAAAGGAGTCCATTTTACTTTGGAGACAAGTTATAAATGCTATGAAGTTTTTCTTTAAGTTGAGCTAACTTTCTACAATTATACATGTTGTTCAATTCCACTTTTGGAGGCCAAGCAGAAAAAGTTTAATTCCTTTTCCACATGTCATCCCTCCAAACAATATTGCATAGTTTTCTTACATCATCTCTTAAAGACTTAAAGTTCCAATCCCTTCAACCAATTCACACATGACGTAGTTTCAAAATCCTGTTTCTCAAAGTATTCTGGACCTAGAGTGTGTTTATGTCACTCCTAAAATGTTTTAAACACAACAATAATACTGATGTTGTCCTAACAGAGTAGAGTACAGAAGGACCATTTACCTTCCTTGTTCTAAATACCCAAAGAATGAAAAAAAGAGTTGGAAGGACCATCAGTAGCACCTAGTTCAACCAATCATAAAAGGAATCTCCATTATAAAGTACCTATCAAGTGATAGACTTCTGTGAATTCAGCTCACCTCTGCTTTACGTTTTTTTGTTATTTTTTTTTTTTTGGTAGTTATAGCTCAGTGTTGACTCATAATGAACTTGTATTATCCCAGGTCTTTAAAGAAACAAAATAAATTTATTTCTAAAATCGTAAGATCTCAGACTTGGACATTCCTCTTGATTTCAGGCATTTTCACTGGCTGACCTCCATGCTTAAAAATCTCTCGCTCCTAATCTCTACATTCTTGTTTCCCCCTCAAGCCTCAGTTAAAATCTCACCTCTGCAAGATGCCTTTCTAAGTCTCCCTTGATGCTACTGCTTTCCCTCTGTGATTATATCAAATTTATCCTGCATATATCTTGTCTGAGCATAGTTTACATGTTATTCCCCTCATTAGACTGTGAGTTCTTTGAGAGTAGCTACTGTTTTTGCCTTTCTTTGTATTCCCAGCATGTAGCACAATGTCCAGCACATAGCAGTCACTCAATAAATGCCTGTTCAGTGATTGGGTGGCAGTGGCTGAGAAGGAGACAGCTAAGGAGTGAAAGGGAATTGCTGCTAAAAGTAGGGAAGGTGTTCCACAGCCTAGCCTTACCTCAAGACATGACCCCTGGCAGCATCCTGGGCCTGTAACAACAGTAACAGCTACCTTATAAATACTGCACCACACATAGGAGAAATTGTTCACTGTGCCCCAGATTCCTATTGGATCACTGAAATTCTTTCATGGCCCAGAACCCACCTTGCCACCTACCCAATATTCCAGAAGTCACCAGTCCAGGCACATGGACGGAAGTGGAAAATGAACAAATTATGAAAGAAAGCCTATTGGGGATGATGGACATCTGATCATTCTCTAGACAGCTGGAAAAACAACAATTCTGATGCCTGTGCATTCCTAATGTGACAAATAAGACTGATAACTGAAAAGACAGAAGAAGCAGCAACAGCATATTCTCCATCATCCTCCAGGCACTTCAGTTTCAGTTTCCTTTGCCTCAGTTAGATCAATTCAAGGTAGCTAAAGGCAAGGGGCTATGTAGGAAGGAAACGGAACCTCACACCTCCTTCAGTTATATTTCCATCAAGAAAGAAAACTCACTTCTGTCCCAAGATGGATGTCAATTACCAACTCCTGCATGGCTGGGAGGTTTGTTGAGTTCAATACTAATATATACTCTGTCCCCTTTGTCCTTCTATCCCTCATGCCTTTTAATACTGACTGAATCCAAATCGTTTTTTTATTTTGATTTTCAAAACTGCTAAAGAGTAGTAGGTGAAATGAGTTGCTAGTTATACTTACCTTGACTTTGGATCACTGCTGAGGGAAGAGCACTCTCTCACATTCTTAAGTAAATCTTAAGTTCTGACCATTTACTTTCTACTGCTCCATTACTAGCACTAAACTCTTTCCTCTGCTTTCTTTCCTTTGAGGATTCCTGTCCTCTGAGCAGGATATATACTCTGCTCATTTTCCTTTATCTCACATGTTTGAATCAAACTTTTAAACTTAGTAGAGGGAGCTGTTAGTATACAGCTACTGTTCCTCTTCTCTGATTCCTTCTCCCTAAAATTCCTATTTATAGAAACTAATTTCCCTTGTCCTCAAGGTATAAGAGAGCACTGAAGTAAAAGGGCACATTTGTGAATGGGTTATGTTATAGCTCCTTTTTCTTTACACTACAGATTTAAACCTGAAAAATGAATTTTTGGTGTTGGCTTGGAATACATTTGGAGACAAAGCCTCAACAGTCAACTCCTCTCCCAGGTTGGCAACTGAGAGTTCCATATTTTTCTGATGCCCCAACTAGATTGTCTCTTGTATTCTACAAACAAGAACTGAAAGCAGACTATGAGACCGGTCTTAGAATTGGCCTAAACTTTTTCCTTGTGTAATTCTACCTTATGTGCCTAACAGGTATGGAACTGGAGACACACATGGGACATAATTTCACTCTTGCTATCTATTCCTCTCTCTACTTCCCCTAATTTTCTTAGCGTTTCCCTTTATTTTTTTCTTGTTTCTCTGCCACTATATTATCTGGTCTGACATCAAAGGTGCCTTGATCTGGGTCTACATCTGATAACATCTGACACTCCACCTAGCTTAGGAGTGGAACCTTTATTTTTTAAGATAACTACAAACCTATTTTCCAGAAATGTTTTTGGTCAAATTCTGAACACTAACTTTATAACTATACATCTTCTAGTATCAAGAAGATGAGAGGTCTCTATGGGACAGATTTCTCATTCTCATGCCATCATTTGTTTTCTCTCAATATTATGATTTATAATTTTCTTTCTCCGTGTGTGTGCGTGCGTGTGTGTGCGCGCACGCACGCAGCATGCAGCTCTACGGTTTGCAGTGGATAATTCTATGTAACTGGACCCTTCTGCCTTGCTCTATGCCAAAGGCTAAAGCTTTGGTCTCCCCCTTTCTTTCTTTTCATTGCCTCTAAAGAGTTGGTTCCCCCTTTGGATTCCAATCTCCTGTAACTGTATTGTTTGCTGAGACCTATACCTAACCTTCCACAGAACTCTTGGCTCAATGTGAGTTTCTCATAGTTCCTTGGGAATTGTGGTTGACCTTAGGTGCCCCAGGTTCTGATTATCATCTTGGGTGAAAGTCATTAAGCCTATAAAGCTTTTTTAAAAAAGACTATTTGTTTTTACTCTGAACTATAAAAAGACCCTGATGGTGAATATATTTTAAACATAAACACAGAAGAATTTCTTAGGAACTAGATTTTGTTTTCTACTACAAAATGTGATTGGTTAAAGCAGAAATCTTGTCTCTCAGATATAAGGTGGGTCTGTTTTGAGTGTAAAAATCTGGAGATGAGAAAAGTGGCTATATCCCACGCCTCCCAACTGTAATCCCTAGCCCAGTTTTAATTAAATTCCTCCAAAGTGTTATTCTACATGCTCTTGAAAAAACTGTACAGTAATTTGAATATCAGGTATCACTGGGCTCTCTTGGCATCCCACAGAGACTCTGGTCCAATTCAGAAATTGCCATCTGGTGAATTCCAACCAGTCAACCATTCTACTAATGAAACCAAACAATAATGATTATTTTAGTCTTCACTACAAAAAAAAAAAAAAAAGCAAAGGCTGTCTCATAGAGTGAGAATGGGAAGGGACTTTGGAAGTTACATAGTACAACCCACTCAACTAGTGTAGATGAGGAAGCTGAAGGTTTTTGATATTAAGTAACAAAAGCTAGTAAGTCCTCTGAACCAAATCTAGTTCTCTTTCAGTTTGCCATGACATATATATTTGATGAAGCTATGCGGACTCTTAGTAATCACAGCTTCTCTTTTTAACAAAGTCATAAAACTTTCCTTTAACAGTGCAATACAGATTTTTGCTAGAAATTTAAGTGAAGCTTACTGGCACTTAGTTGGAATTATCATCTTCCCTTTTTTTTTTGAAAAGCAACCCTCCTCCAACCTTCTTCCGTCATGACTTTCAAAGTCACTGATACTTTTGCTACAATTACATCTGCCAGGTTCTTCAGTACCCCTAGTTGGAGGTGTTACAGGCATGATGACTTGCAAAGCACCCAGGTTCTATTAGGAATGGTGGAAGGAACTGTGGCATATGAAAATAATGCAATATTATTTTGCTGTAAGAAATGATGAAAGAGATTGTTTCAAAGATACCTGGCAAGACTTGAATGAAATGACATGGAGTGAAATGAGCAGAACTCGAACAATTTATTTAATAACAACACTGCAAAGACAAAATAACTTTGAAAGGCTTAAATCTTGTCATTATAGTGGGAAACCCCAAATACAGAAGGCAAATGATGAAATATGCTACCCACCTCCTGACAGAAAAGGTGATGGATTTAAGTTACAGTTAAAATACATATATTTTTGAATGTGGTCAATGTAGGAATTTGTTTTGCTTGGCTATGCATATTTGTTACATGAGTTTTTTTCTTTTCTTTTCTCCAAACAGGGCGGAGGAAGAGGAAGGAAAGAAAACACAATTTAATTTAAAACAAAAGTAAAAGAAGGAAGGAAGGAAATAAGGGAGGGAGGGAAAAAGAAAGAAGTTACCTTCTTATGCTCTCCATTTTCATGTCTCAGTTCTATCTCAGTTTTTTAATAGAAAGAGGGAGGGATATTCTATCTTCCCCTTCCTGTTTAATAGAACATCAGCTAAGAAACCACTCTAATCATGACTGGTAACAGTAAGAGCATTGTTAGTGGACTCGGGCATCTAGGTGCCACGGTGGATAGAAATGCTTGGCTTGGAGTCAGGAAAACCTAAGTTTAAATCCAACCTCAGGCACTTACTAGCTGTGTGATCCCAGATTAGTGATTTAAATATGTCTGCCTCAGTTTCTTCAATGGTAAAAGGGGATAATAACAGCACCTATCTCACAGGATTATTGTGAAGATCAAATGAAGTCATATTTGTAAGGCATTTAGTAAGAGTGCCTGCTCTATATTTATATAGCAGACACTATATAAATGCTTCTTCTCTTCCCTTCCCAGGTACTGAATGCTTAATATTAAATAATCACTAGTACTTTTCTTTCCCCATCTTAATACTGCCCCCCCAAACTGTTTCAGCCATATACTGTACTCTTTTCCAGTCCTTGGCCCCTTTTATCAAATTTGTTACCAAGCCTCATCAGCCTTGATTACTCCAGCTCTCTGCTGCCTTCGCTCTTACACATGTGCTACTGTAGAAAGGTGGAGAAAAATCACATAATGGTTCTGACCGGGTTCACAATACATTTATGTTACACAAATTCAACTGGGCCCTCACTGCAGCCAGATAATCCTTATACACTTCCTTTATCAGCTCACTATTCCACTTTCCAACCTTTTCATTTGTCTTCAAATCTCCCATAGTTTCTTTCCTGTTTAAACACTTTCAGCTGAAAACCTTGTCTCATACTTTCTGGAAAAAAAAAAAAAGAGGACATTTGTCAAGAGCTCCTTCTCCCCTCCTCATTTCATGTCATTTTGCCACTATTTCCTCCTTTATCCCTTTCTCGCATAGAGGTGGTCCTACATCTTGCCAAGGCAGACCCTCTATACTTGCACAAAAGATCCCATTACACTGTCTCCTCCAAAAGATTTCCTTCTATCATTCCCACTCACTCACTTATGTTCAATACCTCCTTCTACTACCTCTTACCCTTACCACTCACAAAACATGCCCATCCTCAAAAAGCCCCCACCTGATCCTTCCATCCCAGTAAACTATCATCCTATTATCTCTCTGCCGTTCATGGTTAAACTCCTTGAGAAAGCCACCTATAATAGGAATCTACATGTCCATCTGCTCCTTTTTCTTTCTTAACTCCTTACAACCTGGCTTCTGACTCATCACTATACCAAAATGGCTCTCTCTAAAGTTACCAATTACTTTCTAATAGCTAAATCCAATGGCTTTTTTAAAACACACATTATTCTTTCCTCCAAATACATGTTAAAAAAAATTTCTAACATTGACGTTTTTTTTTTAAGTTCCAAATTCTATCAATTCTCCCTTCCTGTCCTCCCACCCTGAGACAGTAAGCAATCTGATATCACAATCATATAAAACATATTTTCATATTAGTCATTTTCAGGAAGGAAAAAGAAAGAAAAGGGAGGGAGAAAGGGAAGGAAGGAAGGAAAGGAAGGAAAGAGAAGGAGGAAAGTGAAAAAGAGTACGCTTTGGCTTGTATGAATACATACATCTGTTTTTTCTCTGGAGGGGGACAGCATTTTTCATCATGAGTCCCAAGATTGTGTTGGATCACCGTATTGCTGAGGATAGCTAAGTCATTTACAATTCTCATCATCTGATATCACTGTTATTGTGTATAATGTTCTCCCGGTTCTGCTCACTCACTACACTCTGCATTAGTTCAGTCTTTCCAGATTTTTCTGAAACCATGATGCTTGTCATTTCTTATAGAAGTAAAAGCATTCCATTACAAATATATACCACAACTTGTTCAGTCATTTCCCAATTGATAGGCACCCCCTACATTTCCATTTCTTGGCCACAACAAAAAGAGCAACTATAAATATTTTAGTGCAAATAGGATACCGACCACCCCAGAGAGCTGGGATACACATTTAGTAGTGGTATTGCTGGATCAAAGGATATGCTTGGTTTTATAGCCTTTTGGACACTGTTCCAAACTGTTTTCCAAAATGGTTGGATCAATTCACAACTCCATTAACAGTTCATTAGTGTCCCAGTTTTCTGACATCCCCTTCAACAGTTATCATTTTCCTTTTCTGTCACATAAGCCAATCTGACAGATGTGGGGAGCATTTTTTCATATAACAATAGTTAGGTTTGATTTGTTTCAAAACTGTCATTCATATCCTTTGACCACTTTGGGAAATTACTTGTATTCTTAGAAATTGAGTCAGTTTTCCATATATTTAAGAAATGAGGGCTTTTGCTAGAAAAAAAATTCCCCCATTTTCTGATTTCCTTCTAATTTTGGTTGCATCGATTTTGTTTGTGCAAAAACTTTTAAAAATTTAATATAATCAAAATTATCCATTTTGTATTTCATAGTGCTCTATATCTCTTGAATGGTCCTAAATTCTTCCCTTCTCCATAGATCTGACAAGGAAACTATTCCATGCTCTTCTAATTTGCTTATGGTATCACCCTTTATGTCCAAATCATGTGACCATTTTTGACCATGTATTGATATATGTGGTGAGAGATGTTGGTCTATAACTAGTTTTTGCCATACTCTTTTCCAGTTTTCCCAAGCAGTTTTTGTTAAATAGTCGATTTCGGTCCCCAAAGCTTGGCTCTTTGAGTTTATCAAATACTAAATTACTATGATCATTTACTACAAGGTATTGTGTACCTAAGCTATTCCACTAATCTACCACTTTATTTCTTAGCCAAAATCAGATTGTTTTGAAGGTTACCACTTTATAATACAGTTTTAGATCTGGTACAGCTAGGTCAACTTCTGTCACATTTTCATTGATTCCCCTGATATTTTTGACCTTTTTTCTTCCAAATGAATTTTATTATTTTTTTCTAGCTCTGTTTGGCTGTTTGACTGGCATGACACCGAACAAGCAGATTAATTTAGGCAGAATTGTCATTTTTATTATACTGACTCAGACTACCCATGAGAAATTAACATTTTTCCAATTATTTAAATCTGACTTTATCTGTGTGAAAAATGTTTTGTAACTATGGTCATGTAGTTTCTGGGTTTGTCTTGGCAAGGAGACTCCCAATATTTGTCTAAAATTACTTTAAATGAAATTTCTCTTTTTATCTCTTGCTGCTGGGCTTTGTTGGTAATATACAGAAATGCTGATGATTTATATGGGTTTATTTTACATCTTGCAACTTTGCTAAATTTGTTATTTTTATTTCAACTAGTTTTTTAGTTGATTGTCTAGGATTCTCTAAGTATACCATCATATCATCTGCAAAGAATGATAGTCTTGTTTCCCCACTGCTTATTCAAATTCCTTTAATTTCTTTTTCTTCTTTTACTGCTATAGTTAGCACTTCTAGTACAATATTAAATAATAGTGGTAATAATGGCATCTTCCCCTGATCTTACTGGGAAGGCTTCTAACTTATCCTCATTATAGATAATGTTTCCTGATGGGTTTAGATACACACTATTTATCATTTTAAGGAAAACTCCATTTATTCCTATGCCCACTAGTACTTTTTTTAACAAGAGTGAGTAATGTATTTCGTCAAAGGCTTTTGCTGCATCTATTGAGAAAATCATATGGATTCTTTTGGTTTTGTTATTGATATGGTCAGTTATGCTGAGTTTTCCTAATATTGAAACAGCCCTGCATTCCTGGTTTAATTCCTATCTGGTCATAGTGTATGATCTTTGTGATATATTTCTGTAATCTCCTTGCTAGTATTTCATTTAAAATTTCTGCATCAACATTCATTAGAAAAACTGGCCTGTTTTTCTGTTTTAGTTCCTCCTGGTTTAGGTATCAGAACCATATTTCTATCATAAAAAGAATTTGGTAGCACTTTACCTATTTTTAATTGTTCTTTAAAGGGTTGTCAATCCATTTGGCTCTAAGGATTTTTTTCTTAGGTAGATCATTGATGGCTTGTTCAATTTCTTTTTCTAAGAGGGAGTTAAGTATTCTACTTCCTCTTCTGTTAATCTGGACAAATTAATTTTTAAAAGTATTTACCTTCTAAGTAAAAGGAGCAGAACCAGGAGAACTCTGTAAACAGCAACAACCATAGTGTACGAAGAATTTTTTCTGGTATACTTAGTCCTTATGCAAAGATCTAAAAAGTTCCCAATGGACTCTTGAGGCAAAATGCCTTCCACATCCAGGGAAAGAACTATGGAATTGGATGGCAGAATGAAGCAGACCATTTTCTCTTGTGCTATGTTTTGTTTTATGGTTTCTCCCATTCATTTTAATTCCTCTATGCAACATGGCTAAGGCGAAAATGTATTTAAGGTGAAAACGTATTTAATAAGAATGTATGTGTAGAACCAAATAAGATTGCACACCGTCTTGGGGAAGGACGGGGAAAGAATATATGGAAGTGACTGTAGAAAACTGAAAACAAAATAACTTTTAAAAAGTTAATGAAAAGTATTCTTCTATTTTGCTTAAATTATCAGATTTATTGGCATATAATTTTGCAAAATGTCTCCTAATAATTGTTTTAATTTCCTCTTTATAGGTGGTGAATTCACCTCTTTCATTTTTGATACTGTTAATTTGGCTTTTTCTTTCCTTTTAATCAAATTAACCAATGTTTTAGTTCTACTATTTTAATGGTTTTCTTACTTTCCATTTTATTAATCTCTCCATTGATGTTCAGGGCTTTCCAATTTGGTGTTTAATAGGGTATTTTTAATTTGTTCTTTTTCTAGTTTTTTTTAGTGACACGCCCAATTCAACGATCTGCTCTTCCTCTATTTTATTGAAATAAGCATTTAGAGATATAAAATTTCCCCTAAATACTCCTTTGGCTGAATCCCATAAATTGTGGTTTGGTGTTTCACTGCTGTCATTCTCTTAAATGAAATTATTGCTTCTATGATTTGTTCTTTGACCCACTTATTCTTTAAGATTTGATTTAGTTTTCAATTAATTTTTAATTTATCTTTTCACTGCCTTTTATTGAATGTAATTTTTATTGTAATAAAGATACATATATTTCCACTTTTTTGCATTTGGTTGTGAGATTTTTATGCCCAAATACATGGTCATTGTGTGTGTGTGTGTGTGTGTGTGTGTGTGTGTGTGTGTGTGTGTGTGTGTGTAGAAAAATAGATATTCCTTTCTATTCCCATTCAATTTTATCCAGAAGTCTTATCTAACTTTTCTAAAATTCTATTCACCTCCTTTAAATTCTTTCTTTCTTATAACTCATTTAACTTCTTTAAAAATTTAGATGCCATACCATTTGGTGCATAAATGTTTACTATATATCAATAGTAATATCATACTTCATTGTCTATGGCACTTTTGGCAAGATAATTTCCTTCCTTATTCTCTTTTAATTTTAATTTACTTTTGCTATGTCCGAATTGTAATTGCTACACACTTTTTTCAAACTTCCGCGGTAGCATAATAGATTCTGCTCCAGCCTCTTACCTTCACTCTGTGTGGGTCTCTATGCATCAAATGTGTTTCTTGTAAACAGAATATCGTAGGATTCTGGTTTTTAATCCATTTTATTCTCCTGCTTCTGTTCTGTAAGTAAATTCATTCTGACTTTTTTTAATCCTCATTTTTCTTAATTTCTCCACAGCCTTTGTCCTTGTTGATGGCCGTCTTCTTCTCCTGGTTCTTCCATTTAACTAATCCCTCCTTCTCCATATCCTTTTCTTGATCCTCATTCAGGTCATGCCCACTTACTGTGGGTATCCATCCCACAGGGTTCTGTCCTGGGCACTTTTCTCTTCTCTCTCTATTCTACTTGGTGATCTCAAAAACTGCTGTGGATATAATTAAAATCTCTATGCTGATGATTTTTTAAAGTCCCACATCTTCAACAGTCTTTCAGATATCTCCAATTAGATATCCAGTAAACATCTTAACCCATTAACTTTCCCCCTAACCCTTCTCTCTTCCAAATTTTCCTATTAATACCAAGGGCACTAACTATTCTCCCATTCCCCCTGGCTGGCAACTTGAGTATAAGGAGCTGAGGATGACAACTGGCTATCATCTGACTTCTTACTCTCTTCTCACCCCCATGCCCAATCTGTTGCCAAGGTCTATCAATTTCATTTTTCCAACATCTCCTGAATATACCCCCTTCTCTCCTCCTATACCACCCACCACCCTGGTACAAGTCCTCATCACCTCATGTCTTGACTATCATAATAGCCTGCTAGTTGAACTGCCTGCCACAAGTGTCTCCCCACTCTAATGCATTCTCCTTAGTGATTTTCCAAAAATGCCAGTCTGGCCATGTTATTCCTATATTCAATAACTCTAGTGGCTCTGTCTCACCTCCAGGATCATATATAAAATCCTCTCTAGTGTTCAAAGCACTTTATAACCTTATGTTCACTTTCCACAAAAGTGCATGAGTGGTTGTGCAAGCCTCCTAGCTGTTCCATGAACAAGACACTCCATCTCTTTGCTCCAGGCATTTTCTCTGGCTGTTCCCTATTCTTGGAATGCTGTCTCTTCCCATCTCTTACCTCCTGGCTTCTTTCAAAATATCAACTATAATCCTATCTTCATTTGTTTATTGTCTTCCTATGAGACTGTGAGCTTCACAGGGGCAGGGGCTGTCTTTTGTCTTTCTTTGCATCCCCATGGCTTAGCATAGTACCTGGGACATAGCAGTAGCTTAATAAATGCTTACTGACTGATTTATCAATTACTAAAGGAATTAGTAGCTATCATTTCTTAAGTTCCTACATATTCATAATAAGTTAATTAATATGTACCTCTGTAGTTAGTGCTTTTGCAACTATTCATACCCATTCCCTCAATAACCCCATTATGAGGTACATAGCTCAAGAAAGTCAACAACAGAAAGAAGGGTCCTGTGTAAATCAAAACATTCATAGCAACCAACACTGTGGTAACAAAAAAGGGAACCAAAGTGGGAGTTCATCAATTGAAAATGAAGAAATTTTGGTAAGTGAATAAAGTGGAATATTATTTTGCTATAAAAAGCAAAAATAATTCAAAGAAGCATGTTAAGATTTATGTGAACTAATGGAGAGTAAAAAAAAGGAATAATAAATCAACAAGTATTTACTAAGTACCTACTATGTGCTAGGCACTGTGCTAGATGCTTGGGATACAAATTTTTTTTAAAAAAGAATCTCTCCTGATTCCCCCCTCAAAATTATATTCCAATGGGAAGGACAACATGAATATGTGAAAATATGTACAACATAAACATTAAGTTAATAAATGAAAATACAGCTATCCTTTTTCACATTGTGACTTTCCCTATTGTGATTCTGATATATCATGGGTCAGCATAAGAAATTAAATGGAAATTTGGGGGGAATTTTGTCAAATCCACAGATAACACATGAAAACCAGCAGATGACACAAGCCTATGACCAAATACATCACCCAGATTTTATAAGAAATCTTATAAGACACAAAATAAGAAAAGACTCAGACTTCTCTGGTACAAAGGGAGGGCCAAAAATTTTTATGTGGATTTTCCAGATCATGGGGCACTGCACCCCTATCTCCATGATATGAAAAGAATAATTATATACACCAAATGAATGAACACAAAATAGTTGGGGGAAAAAAGGCCCTTGTAGGGGGACAGCAATTTCAAAAGTTTCATGTATTAATATGTGGTGCTTGAGCTACACATGAAAAGTATAAGAAAAAAATGTAAACACAATAATCACAATAAGGTAAATTTAAACACTACAAGGTAGCCAAATTGAGATTAACTAGAAGGAAGATAAAACACCCTCTTCTCAACTGAGAGATGGGAGGATTATGGGTGAAGAAAACAACATACACTGTTAGATATGGTTGCATTGTTGATCAGTTTTGTTTAACTTTTTCTTTGTAACGGTTCAATGGGGGGATGAATATTAGAAAATGATGGATTTGAAAACAAAGCGCATCAATAATTTTTTAAAACAAAGTACATCAATAATTTTTAAAATAAATCTTAATGAATTTTAGTGTTGTTAGCATAGTTGAATCATGGCCTGTGATTACATATGCTAAAATGCCAGAAATGTGGGGAACTACCAAGTAATTTTTGCTTTGCTATTAGATCAGTTCCTCTTTAACTAACAACTCTGAGATACCACCTTATACCTATCACACTAGCTAACATGACAGAATAGGAAAATGACAAATGCTGGAGGGGATTCAGAAAAACTGGGACACTCGTGCACTGGTAGAGTCGTAAACTAGTTCAACTATTCTGGAGAATAAGTTGGAACTATGCCCTTAAGGGTGATAAAACTGTGCATAACTAAGTCTGTAACCCAAAGAGTAACAGAAAACAGAAATGACCTATTGGTACAAAAAATATTTATAGCAACTCTTTTTTGTGGTGGTAAAGTATTGGAAATCAAGGGGATGACCATCAGTTGAGAATGACTGAACAAGCTGTGGTGATGACTGTGAAGGATAGAATATTATTACGCTATAAAAAAATGACGAGCAGGATAGTTTCAGAAAAACCTGGGAAGACTTATATGAACTGATACAAAGTGAAGTGAGTAGAACCAGGAGAACAATGTATACAGTAAAAGCAATATTGTTCAATCATCAGCAGTGAAAAAGATTTACTTACTCTGATTAAAACAATGATGTAAGGCAATTTCAAAGGACTCATGATGAAAAATGCTATCCACCCCTAAGAGAGAACTGGTGAATTCTGAATCCAGATTGAACTACTCTGTAAATTTTATTTTTATTGTTTTCTTTTTTGTGGTTTCTTTTGCAACATGGTTATTAACATGGAAATGTTTAGAATGATCTTATATGTATAATCAAAATCAAAGTTCTTGCCTTCTCAGAGAAGGGGCAGGGGTGGCAGAGAAAGAGAATTTAGAACTCAAAATTTTAAAAAGAACTCAAAGTTTAAAAAAATGATTGTTAAAAATTCTTTTAGATGTAATTGGAAAATGTTTAATGAAAATAAAAATCATTTTTAAAAATGCTTTTACAAATATGATCTCATTTGATCCTCACGACAATCCAGTTAAATAAATAGGTAGTATAAATGTAATTCAATTTAAAAATAAACGGAGGCTAAGAAAGGTTTAAGTATTTAACTAAGTCATACAGCTGCTAGTGAAAGAACTAGAATTCTAACACTCAGTTCTGCTTCTATGTTCAGGGTTCTCCAAAATGTTACTTTGCTCTTTCCCCTCAAGCACTTAAACATCAATTTTTATAATTATTTTAGGTGATGCAATCATTTCTTTGTAGGTGTACTGCAACAACGCTGCTTTTTTACTTTTTCATTATCTAATACAGTATTTTCGAATATATTACAGGTTATTTAGGTTTTTGTGGGTTAGCCTGGAAACCAGCCCATCCACTTACAAAATTGTTACTGTGAAAATATGCATTCCAACTTCCAAGCAACTTGCAAACCAATTTTACAAACAAGATTAGATTGCAAACTAAAGAGTTCTTATAAATACATTTAAGAATTTTATTTCCCAAGGCCAAATAGCTTTCTAGGATTGCCAATAAATAGTTGCCTCTCTGGTGTTTTCTTTTCCTCTCTCACCCATCTTATCTGGGGCATTTGTTGGGTCTTAAGCTGATTTATGAACCTCCTAGCTTGACAATGTCCACCTTGCTTTCAGAGATTTGCTCAATTCTCTTCAAAGTTCCCTAAGGAATCCCCTTTCCCCCTATATGTCCTATAACCAGAAACTGGAGAATAGTAATGTGTTTTGATGATAGCTAAGTCTATCCTGCCTCTCTGCCTCCCCACCCCATTTCCTCAAAATGACTTCAAACAAATAAGTAAATAAATCTAATCTAATTTCCATAGTTTTTTTCTCTTTTATTTACATCAGGACAGCTAGGTGGTGCAGTAAATACAATGCCAGGCCTGGAGTCAGGAAGATTCATCTTCCTGAATTCAAGTCTGGTCTCCCACATTTACTAGCTGTGTATTACTTAACCTTGTTTGCCTCAGTTTCCTTATCTGTAAAATGAGCTGTAGAAGGAAATGGCAAACCACTCCAGTATCTTTGCCAAGAAAATCTCAATAGGATTCCCAAAGGGTCAGAAACTACTGAAACAAATTACTTGTATATTCAGGCTACAATACAACTATTTGCTGTTTTTTTCCCCCTTTAACTGAACCTGATAGGCTGATAGCACTACTTCTCTACAACTACACAGCTTATATTCTTAAACAGCTGCCCAGGGTCACATAGTCAGTATATTTCAGAGGCTGAACTTGAATTCATGTCTTCATGATTCCAGGATCAGTACTTTATCCACGGCAAAAACAAAAACAGAAACTTCATTATTAAAAAACAAAGAAACCAAAATTTTGGAGGCATTTTACAGAGAAGCAAAAATTATAGGAATGTTGATCTATAAATTTAAGAAAAAAAGTCATATATTTCACTTACACTAGAAGTCTGATATTAATCCATATAAAATTGTAATTCTGAAAGCAATTTGTATAGGATAGCAAAGTAATTGGTAGTTGAAGGGTGCTGAGGAAAATTCAAAGAAGAATCAAATACTTGTCTCTGGCTAAAGAAAGGAATATTAAATAAAATGGAAAATGGCATTTGCAAGCTTTAAAAATACATGTATTTGTTTAAAAAAGCAAAACTAAAAGGGGTCTGTGTCCCTTCAGACAATCATCTGCTTTGCCTACTCCTAGTTCCAGCTCTCTTCATAGCATAGTCAATTTAAAGCAGTTTATCAGAAGAGGAAAAGAAGATTTTTTTTTTTTGAGGTAAGACTAATGACAAATGTTAGTGACTGAAGACATAAAAAACCCAGAAAAACAAAACACAAGAATAGTAAAAAAACAAACATAACATTTCTAAATAAGAATATAAAGACTCATACAAAAAACTCATAACATCAGAGTATTAGGCCATATAAAAATGTAATAACCGCAAGTCAATAATTAAATGACGTTCAGTATATGGCAAGAAATGTCGTCCTTTCCCAATTGATAAATGGTCAAAGGATATGAACAGGCAATTTTCAGAGGAAGAAATTAAAGAGATCTATAATTATATGAAAAAATGTCCTAAATCACTTTTGATCAGAGAGATGCAAATCAAAACAACTCTGAGGTACCACATCATACCTATAAGACTGGCAAATGTGACAGAACAAGAAAATGATAAATGTTGGAGAGGATGTGGGAGAGTTGGAACACTAATTCATTGCTGGTGGAGCTGTGAGCTCATCCAACCATTCTGGAGAGCAATTTGGAACTATGTCCAAAGGGCTACAAAAATGTGCATACCCTTTGACCCAGCAATATCGCTACTAGGATTGTATCCCCAAGAGATCATAAAAATGGGAAAGGGTCCCACATGTACAAAAATATTTATAGCAGCACTCTTTGTAGTTGCCAAAAACTGGAAGTCAAGGGGATGCCCATCAATTGGGGAATGGTTGAAAAAATTATGGTATATGAATGTAATGGAGTACTATTGTGCCATAAGAAATGATGAACAAGAAGACTTCAGGGAGGCCTGGAAGGGCTTATATGATCTGATGCTGAGCAAAAGGAGCAGAACTAGGAGAACTTTGTGCACAGCAACAACCACAGTGTGCAACAGTTTTTTCTGGCAGACCTGGAACTTCATAATAACACAAGAACTTAAAAAAAAAAAATCCCAATGGTTTTCTAAGGCAAAATGCCTTCCACATTCAGAGAAAGAACTATGGAATTCATTCACAGAATGTAGCAGATCATGTTTGTGCGTGTGTGTTTGTGTATTATGTTTTGACTTGTTATGTGATTTCTTCCATTTATTTTAGTTCGTCTACATAGCACGACTACAGTGAAAATGTATTCAATAGGAAAGTCTATGTAGATCCTATATAGAATTGTATGCCGTCTTGGGGAGGGAGGGGGGTAGTGGGGGGTAGCTGTGGGGTGGTTAAAATCTAAATTTTATGGTAGTGATTGTAGAACATTAAAAAAAAATTAAATTAAATTTAAAAAAAAAAGAAATGTCATCTTATATATATAAAACTATATACTTCTCCCCACCTCCCCAAAAATTTAGCACCTAAATACTATTTAAGTTTTTTAGAAAATTTCTTTCCAACACCTCCTAAACAAGAGATGTCAGGCAAAGAGGTATCACTGCAATAACAGCATTAAAATTAAACAAAACCAACATAAATTAAGCACCTATTATATGTAGGACATTATGTTCTAAGCTTCGGTAAGATACAAAGTTCTTACCACCTTCAACCTTATAGCCTCATATGGTGATAATACACCAACAGACAGAATACATAGTTTTTATTTGATGAATAAATACATTAAGGTATTTGCATAACCAAGTGTTAGGAGAAGGTCATTACCAAAATAGGGGAGAACAGAAGGACAGGAGCAAGAAAGGCTGCATTTCCAGGTGAGCTAGAGTACAGAGAAGATGAGAAGAATAAAGCAATATAAAGTTGTAAAGGGCCTTGATTACAGGCAAAATGGAAAGCTACTGAAGACTTCTGAATAAAGGAATGATACAATAAAAGCACTGAATGACCAAGAGATTACACAAGACAGTGAAGGTGTCAAATTTGTGGTGGGGCAAAACTCCCAAGAGTTTTGGCAAGAATCAGATTAAAATGTAATTGGGAAAATTTAACAAAATAAACAAAAATACAATACAACAAAGATAAGGTTAATTTGTAGTTTTCTAACTCAAAATGCAGCTGCAGGGAAGTATTTCTTTTTTGAGTTTGACACTTGTGTAAACAGCAGATCTGAAGGAAAGGGTAAGGGGTGGGAAGACCTGAAAGGATGCTATACAGGAGACAGACAATAGAAGAATTTATTTGGGACAAGTTAAAAAGAAATAATCAGTAAGATCCAGTAAGCAGTTGGATTTCAGAGATTAGGGATTCCAAGTTTATAAACATTAATATTATTAAAGTAATGAATGGTACTGCAGGCAAAAATAATGAATTCAAAAGGATCAGATTTAGGGATTAAAAACAACAGCTTAGTTTTACATATGTTGACTTTGAGGTGGGAAAGAGTAGGCACCAAGGAGAGAGGTGGCTCTGGAGGAGGGATTCATATTTGGGAAAGAAATCTTCCTAGAGATGTAAATGAAGTGGTGTGACAACAAATGATATTGCCAAAGGAGAGCAAGATAAGAGAAGAAAACAGATCCTTAGGGAGCATTCTCATCAAGGAGTTGGGGAATAACAAAGAACCAACAAAGGAGAAAAAGAAAAATAGATCAGTTAGAGGTAGAAAAATGAGGGGAATGTGGTTCCTCAAAAGCTAAGAGTAGTCAAGTTAAATCAACAACCATTATCAAGTATCTACCAAGTAGTAGGCACTGAGCTAAGTAAGCAGTAGGGATACAAAGAAAGGTAAAACAACAAGAAAACCTGGTCACTTCTGTGAAAGGGCTCATATTCTAATGAGGGAGACAACATGCAAACAGCTATGTAAAAGAAAGAAACATAGAAGATTAATTTATCTTTAATTTAAAATAATCTTATAGAGTCATTATTTTCAGTAGGAAGGAGGTGGTCAACAGTTTTAACTTCAGGGGCTAAGGAGGATAAGGATTTAGTGGTGACTTGTAAGAGAATAGTTCCAATGGGGGGAGGGGCGGAGCATGCACAGGCCAAATTCCAAGCAGCTGGGTAGTGAGAAAGTTGGGAATATTAGGTAGAAAATTTAAGAAGTTTGAATAGGTAGTAAGAAAGTGGGGACTTTGTATAGACAATTTAAGAAGTGTAGTAGTCAAGAGAAATTGACAACATAAAAGGGTCAAGAGAAAGGCTTCAAAAAGAAAGGCAGATGTGTGTGTTTGTGTGTGTGTGTGTGTGTGTGTGTAGTTAAATGGGAAGAAGCCAGTGGGGAGGCAGACTAGACCTGCATGAATGAAAAGCACTGACTACTGTAAGAAGATTTTGCATGAAGTTAACAGGGAATGGGATTAAAGACAAAGGATGAGCATCAGTGACTATACAGGGGACCTTTTTTTTTTCTGGAACCAGAAGGAAGGTGTTGAGAAAGGGTGATGGTACTGAGGTTTGATGCAGTCAGATAAAATGAGAAAGTTCCTACTGTAGACTTCAATATTTTCCTTAAAGCAGGATAAATCAATATCCCCTATGCATGTACTTATATGTCTATAAGTATAGATATTTGTGGTACTATTAGTGACAAGACTGTTTAAGGAAAAATATGGAATAGCAATCTTGTGGAATGAGAAAAGGAATCAATAAAGGTACAATAGAAGGACATCAAGAACAAAAAGCATCAAGAATTTAGACAATGTGGCAAGGGTCCATAATTTAATCTTTCTTTAATGACCAAGCATATTATAATGCCTTTAGGTCATCATTCTCACTAATTCTCATTGTGCAATAACGAGATACTGAATTGAATGGATACTGATTCTAGGATGGGAAACATAACAAGAACCTGTACCACTATGGCATCAGTAGGAATAGAAATAAAGAAGATAATGGATGCCAGGGATATTACAAAGAGAATCCCAATTATTTAGTGCCTGAATATATGTGAAGGTTAAGGAGAGAAAGAAAATCAAAGACTACAAAAATTGGAGCCTGATTCCCTGGGAAGATGGTGGTAAGTTCCCCTGTGAAATATCAGGTGGATCCAGGGCAAAAGAATATCCCCTAAGCTTTCCAGAGTCCCAAACACATTTTGCAATGACAGCATACATTTGAAATAAATATGTAATCTCCCAGAATGATTATTTTGAAGGGAACAACATTCATTTGGACACATTAAGTTCTAAAATATTCTTATTGCTTTCTGAACCTCTCAAGCTGAGGAAACAAAACAAACACACAGACACAGACACACACCTTTTCCACTTCCCCACCCAGGAGGTGAGAAAAAAAATTAAAGCCTTCTTTGGCACCTAGGGCACATCTACTCACAAAAAGCCAGCTGTAAATCGAAAGGCCTACACTGGATTGGGTAGGACTGACCTTTTTAACAAACACTGGCAGCAGAGTATCTTTTTTTCTTTCAACAAGGTAAAATCTTTCCAAGTGGAAAGTAAAAAGATAAGTCATATGAGAGAAATCATAAAACATAAGTCAATGAATGAATAAAAAGACAAGAAAAATAAATAGCTAAGATCAGAAATAATTACGAAACCAACAGCCGTAATTGCTAAACATTTCATATAGTAATTTACAGTTTACAAAACATTTCTCTCACAATCCTGCATACAGAATCAGAACAATACAGTAAAAAGAGCATTTTAAGCTTGAACTAACAAGATCTGGGTTCACATCCTGTGTCTGCAACTTAGAAGCCATATGTTTCATTTCCCTTTTCTAGGGCTTAGTTTACTCTTCTAAAGTGGGGATAACACTTTTTATACCGCTAATCTCACGGTGTTGTTTTGATGGGAGTGTTTTGTAAATTATAAAGCATCACATAAAAATTAGAAGTGCCATTAATAGTTTTTATATTTATATGATAAAAGGGGCTAACAGAGGTTAAATGATTTTTCCAGGGTCTGAGAGCTGGCAAATGACACTGCCAGAATTCATGTCCAGGTTGTCTGAGTCTAGGTCCAGTGTTCTTTCTACAAAGCCACAAGAGACAATACTACAGCAAAAATGAATAGATGGCAATGAAGAACACAAAATTCTCTAAAGTAAGGGGTACAAATAGCCACATATTAATACTGCAAGCAAGGAAAATACAAGACGTGTGTGTTTTGTGTGTGTGCGTTTGGCCCAAAGACAACTATGACATATATTCTACCTATAGCCCCTGGAAAAAAGGAGAGAAGCATTTACTATATTCTACAAACTTTTCTTATCATACTACTGTGAGTAAAATAAATGTAAGCATGTACCCACAACATACGTATACTTATTTGCAGACATGAATATAATAACTGAAAAAGGACACCTTACAAATACATAGTTCCAAGTGGAGAAAGTGCATTACTTGCCATGTGTTTTTTGTGGGTTTTTAAAAAAATTAAATCATGCTAGTCATTCTGTTGCAATTCAGTTAGTAAATTTTTATCTTCCCTTAATGTCAGTTATCCTTGAAGGCTAATCCAAAGTTGTTTCATTTTTATATTTAACAACAAGATTCAAAAGCCAGCAAAACTTTACAGTTGGAAGATCTTTAAAGAGGTTAGAAAGATTTTTTGTTTTTTAAAGTGTACAGATATGAATTGGACTGCTAGGTGGCGCAGTGGATAGAGTATCAGGTCTGAAGTCAGGAAGATTCATTTTTCTGAGTTCAAACCCATCCTTAGACACTTAATAGCTGTGTGACCCTAAGCAAGTCCCTTGTTTGCCTCAATTCTTAATCTGTAAAAAGAGCTGGAGAAGGATATGGCAAATTACTTCAGTATCTTTGAAAAGAAAACCCCAAGTGGGCTCACAAGGAGTTTGACACAAGTGAAATGACTGAACAACAAAAAGAGATATGTGTTATTTATGTGTATCACATGGTTTTTAAGAAATAAAATCACATGCTAGGAACATACTCGAAAGGAATATTTCCAAACATCAGTTTTAAAATTCTCCCTCCAAAACGCTACTAATTTCTCATTCATTAAGCAGTACCTCTGACTCATATCTAACCTAAACAGGATATTAACTCAAATAATATAACACCAAGAGCCATGGAGAAATAGTCAAAGAATATTTTTAAATGGTTCTCAAAGAAAAATTTTCTAAACTCTTAACAGCCATATGGATGACTGCTTCAAAAATCACTAATATGAAGAGAAATGTAAATCAAAACAACTCTAAAGTTTTACCTTATACCCAAGTAAACTCGCAAAGATGACAGAATATGAGAACAGCCACTGATAAAGAAGTTGAGGCAAAAAACGCATTTTAATAACACTGTTCGTGGAACTGAAGGGATATAAGCATTCCAGTAAGCAACTTAATTAACACTATGCTAAGAAAGATACTATGAGCATTTACCCATATTCCTCTGACCCAGAGAACTCACTGCTAACCATATATTCCAAGGAGGTTCAAGACAGAAAGAAAAGTCCAATCTACACATGGCAGCTTTTTTTTGTAGGAGGAAAGATTTAGCCCATGGCACATGAATGTGAATACTTCTGTGACATAAAAAGTGAATATAAAGAACACAGGGAGACAGGGAGACTTATGCAGAACCAGGAAAACAATACACAATGACAACAAGGTAAATGAAAAAAATAACAAAATAAAAGAAACTGAAGGTAATGAAATTATGACTAAACTTGTTTTGATGATATGAGAATATAACTCCCTCTCTTATTTGAAAAAGGTAAGTGACTAGGAATGTAGAATACTGCATATACTGAACTTGGGAGTTTTTCTAAAGTACCTTTTTTTCCTCTTTCTTTTTGTTATTTATTATAAGGGACGGCTCCCTGAGTAGGAGGAGGAGATGGCTATACTGGGAAATAAAGGTGACATAAAAACAAAAGCTATATTTATTTTTAAAATATTACCCTTATTCATAGGGGACGGATTATATGGATTTATTTTATTTTTTTTAAAATAGTGCTAAGTAGCATACTCCTGGATAATCACTTAAGCAAATTTGAGACACTTGTCTTTAAAAAAAAAAAATTCTTAAAATCTTTAAGTCTGACAATTCTTTTAAAGCACTCTGTCAAGTGGCTAAAGCCACTCGGTCAAACTCTGTGCAGAAAACAATGTAGAGGTAGAAACTGGAATTTACTGGCTATGTGGTATGAAGGAGTCTTAGGAATCAACTATGACTGCTAGGTTGAGTCCCTTAGTAACTAGGAGGATATTTGGTGCCCTCAAAAGAAACAGGAAGGTTCAAAAGAGGAGTGAACTTGAGAGAGGACAGTAAGGTCTGCAATATAGATTGCAATATATCCTTGCCTACTCATCCTGTTTACTCTTACACAGAATATGAAAAGGAGAGAAGAGGGTAGATGGGGAGTAAGGGGAAATTTTTATTCAGTGGCTGCTGCTCAGGAGCCCAGAACCAGCAAAGTGTGCTTCATGCAAGCATAAAAGGGAGCAGGAAGTAGGTACAATGGGGGAATGAGAGGATTTTCTCCAAGGTACCTGTATAGCAGCAGCTAGGAATGACTGAGTCTGACTGTGCAGCCAGGTGTATACCTGGGGGAGATAAATTCATTTTCTAAGAGTTCTTGGTACCCTCAGAGGTTTTTGTGTTCCTATTCTTTGAAAATTCTAAAATGATTTCCTTATGTACAGACACATGAGGGTGCTCTAGTCAACCAATATTGAAATGAAAGCAGTTTTCAGAAAAAGTTTTTCTCCCATTTCTTCACAATTACTGTTGTTCTTTATTGATAACATTTCCATATTTTAGCACCTACCTATTAATAGGATAAGTAAAATACTGACTCTTTTACTATTAATCACCTGCTTTTAATAGACTAGAACCTTTTACCTTTTTACTATTTAAATTCCCTCAAAGGAAAAACAAAATGGTATGTACCCAGATCTGATTCACAGAGAAGTTAACTAAAATGATAAGAAAGGAAAATCAACTTTTGGCAATACATATTAATGAAACTTATGTACAGAAAGGGCTTTTATTCAACAATATACCAACTAAATGTTAATTGAATCCTTATTATAATGTATAAAGTACTGTGCTAGATGCAAGTATACACAAAACAACATAGTTTTTGCCTATGAGAAGCTTATGATACCTTAAGGAAAAGATGCAACACGTATACAAGTTAATAAGAGAGGATGCTTGGAGAAAGAAGACCTGGGTTTGTGTCAGTTATTTTCTGTTACTTGTGTGAAAAAGTTGAACAAATATTTTAAGTTCTATGATCCTCAAGTTTTATTATTTCCTACCAGGCCACATTCCTCCCAACTTCTCCATCATTTCCCAGCAACCTCTTCATCCTGGAAGAGCATTTTAGTCCTGGACCTCATACCTAGAGAAGGACCCCACATTCCTGGTGCCTTTGCTTGATTGGATGGCTCCTACAAGGCCCTCTATTTAAGGAGAGATTCATTCCCCTCCCTGTACTCAGCCAGTCATCTCTTCATTTCTCACCAGGCAGAACTATCGCACATTTTCCATCATCTTCTCCCTCCCCAGTCTCTCACTTTCAGTATCCTTTTAATGTATTGTCTTCTCCATTAAAATGTAAGCTCCATGAGGACAGGAATTTTGTTTTCCAGTATTTGTACTGCCAGCACTTATCACAGTGCCTAGCAAGAGAAAGCACCTCTAAATCTATGGGGAAAAAAATGAAACTATTAGAAGGAAATACCAACAAAGTGCTATGATATCAGAGTAGAAATGTAATGTGGTTATAAAGAATACTAGATTTGTAGCTACTTGGGTAGATCTTGGATAAGTTCTTAAACTGTGCTTCAGTTTTTCCTATGTAAAATGGGGATAAATTATTTGCATCATAGGGTTTTTTGCCATGAAAATAAAATTAAATAATCTAATAAAGCACCAGAAATACCCAGCACCTAGTATTACACTTTGTACACTGTAATGTTAATATTAACTGAATTCTAGCAAGGGAAAAAAAAAAGAGGTAATCAGAGAAGAAACCACTGAGTTATGCCAAAATTTACAGGTAGAAATGGAGTAGTGGGGGAGTACAAAGGATAAGAATAGAAAGAATTCAGGTAGAAGGAAGGGCATAAACGAAGATATGGAGGCAAGAAAATAAAGGTTAGATAGCAAAAATTATGATATGGTCCAGTTTTGAAGGAGGGTAAGTTACTGTGAAAGGCAGTAGTGCACAAGAAGGTCATAGAAAAGAGGATATGGTCAGACTATCAAAAGCTTTCAAATTTGTTACAGAAACAGGAAGAATCAATGTGGTAAAATAGAGCCAAGTAAAAATAGTTCCACTGAGGGCAAGAAGTACAATAGAGAGAAAAGTACAGATGACAGACTATAACAGGTAGAAAGAAACATAAGAAAGCAAGGGAAAAGGATGAATGAAAGGTCAAACTAGAGTTTTGAGGCAGTGTGACACTAGGAGGAAGAAGTGGCTTTTTTTTACAAGACATCTGGCAGCAAACCGAAGGGATTTTGGAGAACAGAAGATAACAAACTGGAAAGAGATGTGACATTTTGAGTTTAAAGGTTCTAGCAAGACAGCTAAGTGGAAATATGGGTCTGGAGTGCAAGGAAGAGGTCAAACCTAGAGATTTAGAACTGGTTTCACACACACAGAGATAACAGTGCCAATGGTTGTCAGCATGTTGACATAAAGGATCTTTCCTATGAACAGAACTTTAAGGATTACCTTGGGGGTAGGACCAGAAAAGGTTCAGAATGGACCCTCAGAGGAATGATGAGAACCAGATATACAGTTCCTCAGAAGTAAAGAAAGAGTTTCAGGAATGGATAATAATCAATACTGTCAAATGCTATAAAGAGGTCCTAGATTTGACTAAGCCATGTCTGGAAATTTATACCACTTCAAACTAAGACAAATGAAGACTTAAGGAGTTTGTAAACTTTCTCTTCTTCAGATTATTGCATTTTTCTTACAGCCTGCTAAAGAGCAAATAAGCTAAATTCAAGTGTTGCTATGAAAAAATAACTATGAATATGTTCCTCCAACACCCACCATACTGATTCTTTGTATTTCTCATAGAATATAAGTCCTTTCTAGCTCTAAGATTCTGCATTTTTTGAGTCATGGAGGAGGGGATGACAGTGAAGACTTTACTCACTCTGCCTCGTTTATAGTAAGTGGAGTTAGAAGTGGCTGGCACTTCTGGTTACCTACCTGTATCTCACACATACATACACACACACACACGTATTATGTGTATACAAATAGATTATCTACTCATACATATACACATATTCTACTAAATTATGTAATTCACCTATGGGGAAGGTGAAGGTTAAGTAGTAATTATAATCACAAAAAAATCACTAAGGAGTCTTTTAAAAAGCCAGTTTCCTTGATGTACTTAAATGTTTAACTAATCATTAACTAGAGTTAATATAGGGAAGACAGAGCAACAAAGCTCAAGTATTAGCACATAACTCAAGTACAATCAAAACCAAAGTAGTAACTCTAAAATTGTCAAGAACATATTTATTTGAATACACCTACATTCTTGGCCATGAAAGTGAGATTAAGAAAGAAATTGGATCTTCTCTATTCTCATTACTCTTCAGAACTGAAGGTAGAATTCCATAGCAACAGCAGTTCTGGCTTTTTTTTTCTCCTGGTCAGGCCAGGTGATTTTAGTCTGTATCAATTGCTCCTGGTGTAAAAACTCACTCTGCCCATGCAGATCAGCAACTGTTCTGTAACATGCCCTGATGACTTGTCTAGAATCCCATATCCAGCATGTAGCCTCCTTATTCAGACCTTGACATAAGGCCAACTATGGGACTTCTAGTTCCTACTGCCCCCTTAGCCTTGACAAAACAAATACTACAGAACTTCTCCTCCTTTTGGTTCTCTTTATGAAAAGACATTTTTCTTACCAAAGAAGATCTTTTTTTTAAACTCCATTTTTTTTTCATTTTTTACTTTGTACTGTAGTTAGTTATTTTTCATTTTGTTATATTCCCATGACCCATAAGAATTTAAGCTCCTTAAGGACAGGATTTTTTCTCATCTATTTTTACATCAAATGGAGTACCTTGAACATAGTAAGCACAAAGGTAGTCAGTTCTCTTGGTAATCTCTGTAAGATATGGGAAAGGAGAAAAGGAACGCTTAGGAGAGATAAGCAACTTGGAGGCAGACAAGGAATAAGGTTTTAAGAACTGACCAGTAGTTGGAGAACAGCTTAAAGACTCTAGAAAGAGCCCATAACCAAACCTGATATGCGACTGAAAATAGGGCAGCTGTAACCTTCTGAAATTACCAGAATAATTTAAAACCATAATTTTAAAATATTGAAACCTTGTAAAGATATTAGAGCACAAAGATGTGCAACTTTAAATCTAGTATATTTGAAACAATATATCCATGCAGCATTTTCAGAAAATATTTCACAAAAGCTCCTTTTTTGGGGGGGTCAATACTGAATTACTTAGTAACAAAAGGAATACTTTGTGGTCATTTTAAAACTGGCTAAGAGTGTGTAAACAAGCAAACACACACATACCTACATATATATATATTTTACTATATAAAAGCTACATAAAAATCAGTAAGCATACTTAACTAAGCATTCATCCCAAAGATATTTAAGGATGAAACTTGAAAGGGAACAATAGACAAAAAATGGAAGATTTAAAAGATTTTAAATTACAGATCATTATCAAAGATGGTAGAGCTACACATCTGAACTCTAATATTTGTCAAAATAGCTCTAAAAAAGAGTGGGAACAACAGCTAGATTATATCATGTATACACAATAGCAAATACATGGGGGGGGCCAGTTCTGAAGGTGACATTATTTTAGGGAAGGGCACTGAGAAACTATCAATCCTCAAAAACAGAGAAGATAGCACAGAAAATATCTTTGGCTCTTTATTACCAGCAAAAGATTACCAAGGCAATATCAATAATTACCAACTCAAACGCTTCCAATTCTACAAGATTTAAGAAAAATCTACACACTGAAGGAAGGCATACTTGAAGGCTGAAGAAGGGAGTTTCATAGAAGGTATTTTACAGCAGATCACATTTTTACAGTCAAACAATGAACTGAAAGAAGGAGAGAACAGGGCTGGCTATAAAAAACAAAAAAAGTATTTACACTGGTAGAGGAAAATGCTACTTTTAAGGTTCTTCTCAACAAGACATCTTCCATGTAAAATGTAACCTTTTTAAATAGCCTTCCTGATTAACATAAAGTGAGGTATAAAACAAGGATACAATATGCTTGCCAAGCGTGTCTGCCACAATCATGGAGGATATCTAACACTAAGTCCGAATGAAAAAGGTGGTTAAGTAAGCCATTCCAGATGCTCCTACTTGCAGAACACATGTTCATTGTATCAAGTTCAAGAACATCTCAATACCTAACTGAAATCAGTAATTACTTTAAAAAGTTCAGCCTAAGTATTCACAAACGAAAACAATTAATGAATGATGAATAACCTAGACTACCTTGGGTGAACATAGAAAAATTGTCCATTACTACATATTACCTTGGACAAGCAATGCAAATGGATAATGAGCTGGGCTCAGAATTCAAGTGGAGAGCAGGAATGACTGACTGCTGGAAATAGCAGTTTTTTAAATTGCTCCAATCTTGTCTCTGAAATCAGCTCACCTTTTTAAAACCAATACACCTCCAAGGATGTTGTATAGCTGTGAACTGTGACTATATTTGTTGAAGAAAAGAAGTTAAAGCTCACCCAAAGGCCAATGGAGAGTGCATGACAGGTATGAGAAAGCTGAAATTCATTACAAATGAAGAATTACACAGGAATAATAGTGTATAGAATGTTGAAGAAATATGCAAGAATAAGAAAAAAAAGACAGGCCAAACAACACAGAGGTATTATACTTCATTCATCTTCATCTAATCAAGATAATGAAAAAAAATCCCTAACCCATGTTGGGTGGCACCCCCAAAGGATTTATGGAAGAATATGGAAGAGCAGCAAAGGATGGAGAGACATGAATATCTTATAATCTAATCATCAAAGGGAGTGCTCAAATAAGGTCACAGATCCTTTGAAATACATACACAGAATACACAAGTACACACAAACCCAAACCAAGAACAGAAATTATAATAAAATTAATACTGTGGTAAATTATATATGGTGTAGTATATAACTGTATATTATAAATGGCATAATACTTGAAAGAAAATATTAATTTTTAGTTGAGTTTCAAAGGGTAGAAGTTGTTACTGAGAACTGGGAACTGGCAAAACGGCTTCATTAATTTAGAAAGGTCTATAAAAACATAAGAGGCAGAAAAAAAATATGAAAAAAAGTGCCATACATTTTGAGGTAACACACCAGGGAAGAAGGTCAGAGAAAGAATAAGTATAGTCTTGTAGAGTAGGGCCACCAAAAGAATGAAGTAAAGACAATACTAGAATTTTCACTCGTATAAAAAGGCACAACGTAGATACCTTAGGGTTTTAAGCTATGCAATAAAACTGGTTGCTGAGAATGACTATATAGGATTTAAAATAAACAAAAACCTAGAAAGTCAGCAAAGACATTTCAGGAAGCCATATGTGAGATTATCAGGATCAGAACAAAGGCTTCTGTAGAAGTGAGTAATAGCTGAATCTAAGAGGCATTGCTGAGGATGAATTGTTAATATACCAAGGGAATGAAGGAAGAAGAGGATAGCAAGAAATTTAAGTGACTACAGTTCAAGTGGGCTTGGGAGAGGAAAATGGGACAGGATGATTCCCAACTATGTTTCTGTTTTTAGCAGGGAAGGGAGATGGGGATGCGAGTGGGGGTGGGGGTGGGTAGAGAGGGGAATGTAAAATAAATCTCCAAGTATGGCCAAAGTATCTCAGATGATGCAAAATTCACAACTAATAATATTTCAATTCTCATTTTTTAAAAGTATTATTTGCCATCCATATACAAAAGCTGGCCCAACTAACCTATCAACTCTTGTTTTTCTAATGATAAGTGATAGGTTCATATTGACCACTTATACTTTGTTACTCTCTTGTGACTTATACTTTCATTGTGATGAATACAAATATAGCCACAGTACAGAAAAAAAAAATAAATGATCAGGGAACTGAAATGGTGTTATCTATACTGTACCCTAACCAATGGTTCTTAAATTTATGCCTCACAGCATTAAAAAAGGAGCACTATTTAAAAAAAAAAAAAAACACCACAACAATGCCAGGATGTTGCAATTAGGTGGGAATCACTACAGTAGAAGATCGAAAAGTTACATATCCAAAATCCACATACCTTTGCTGTTCCTCCCAGGATTGCACTGTGGCGGAAGAAGCGAAGGCCAGGGCTGGAAGTCAGACAAGTCAGAGGAACGTAGGGGGGCACAGGAACAGCCGCTTATCTCGTGCACAGCCAATCAGGGTGGGGTGCGCACGTGCGGCCAGCCAAGGAAAGTAGCGTGGGCAAGGAGGGGACGGCACCACGCAGAAATCAGGCTATGATATGTTCAGACCAGTCTGTAGCCCATATCTAACATCTGCAAAAATACAAAATTCGCACACTGCTTGGTCCCAAGGATGGCAGATTTTTGATCTTCTACTGTATAAAATGATCCAGAATACAGTATCTCAAAATTTGCATGCAAAAATTCCTCAGTATTATTCCCTCCTCCCCTCCCTTTAAAAAAAGAAATATATAAATACTGAGGCACAGAAAAAAAGACAAATGGGTCCTGCCTAAACCACCAAAAAACTTCTAACATAATTATGGATTTCAAATTACCTAATATAGGATATCTATGATACCTCAATTTACCTATCTATGATATGGGTACAATAATAGTGCCAGGACTTGCATTCAAGAAATAGAAAAGGAATCGAGAGCCACTTTTTATTAGAATTAACTTTTGAACAAAGAAACCTGGAATAGATACCACCCTCATCCCTATAAATTTCCAGTCTTCTTATGAGAGATTAGACTGCAGTTGGAGCAATCCCTACTATACCTCTAAAGCTTTTTTCCTAAAGGTCTCCTGCTTTTCATAGGAAAAGCTCTCTATACCCCTTGCCTCCACATCCTCACCTCCCATTCTCAACCCCAAATTCCAGTATCACTGCTCAACTGAAACTGTGCTCTTGAAGATTAATGACAATCTCTTATTTGCAAAAGTCAATGGCCTTTTTTTCTCAATCTTCATCCTTTCTGATCCTTCTGCATTTGACAAAGGTGACCTCCCCAACAACATCTCCCTCCCCTTTCTGAAATTTCTTTTCTTCCAAGAATTTCAAGGCATTATTTTCTTCTTGTTCTCTTTCTCCCTGACTTACCCTTCTCAGCCTCTTTTGCAAGGTCCTCATTTATGTCCCATCCCCTAAGCATGGCTCTTCCAGGTCCTCTTCTCTTTCCTTGCTACATTCTTTGTCAATGACCTCATCAAGTACCATAGATTCAAAATCATCTCTTTACAGATGAGTCCCAGACCCACATATCCAGCCCTTATCTTGCACCTGAGCTTCATCACCTATATGCACTTACAGGCACCCCAAACCCAACATGTCTAAAACAGACACCAAACTTTCCCCTCAAATGCATTCTCTTTCCTAATTTCCCTATTTTGGTGGTAGTCATCCAACTTTTCTGTGAATCAATAGTTTGTAATGTTACAGTAGTCCTCCTCATCCCATATATCCCTCACACACAACTCCCTTTTCTCCACTCATGTGATCATAACTCTAGTCCAGAGTCTCATTATCTCTTGCCTGGATAATCAAAATGGCCTCCTAATTGGTCTCCATGCTTCCATGCTTTACTTTCTTCAACCCATCTTCCACATGGTTGACAAAATATGCACATTCATATGTCTTTCCACATTATTTCCCTTGCTCAAAAAGCTTCAGTGGATTCCTTCTGTCTCTAGGATAAAATACAAGCTCCTGTTTGGCATTTAAAGCTCTTTAAAATCTAAATCTAACCTACCTTTGCAGACCAATTTCATACTACTTGTTCCCTGTCTCTTGGAATTTCTAGATCCCTTCATGGATCAGTTCAAAAGACACTTCCTACAAGAATTCTTCTCCATTTTGAAATTACTTTTCATATAGTTTGTGTTTACTTATCTTTGTAAATGTTGTTTTCTCCTAATAGAATATAAGCTCCAGGAAGACAGGAACTGTTTTTTTCTCCTGTATGTGTATTCCCAGCACCTGGCACATAGTAAGCATTAATACTTGTATTGAATTGAATCTGGATAGAAAAAGTAAGAGGATTGGTTGGAAGAGAGAAGTCAGTTAGCATAATCTAGGCACTTATACACTTGAATCAATACAATTCTAAAGTAATCTGGATATAAGGTTCCACTACAACTACCCTACAAGGACATCAGAAGAAGAGAATACTGAACTCATTCTCATACCTCTGCCCTGATAAACTCATAATTCAATGAATGGCCACTTTACAAACAGAGGCAGTAGTGAATAGCTCTGGAAGTGAAAAAGTTCATGGGAAGAGTAGGCTAGAATGATAAGAAAACACAAAGATTAACAATAGGAGATTGAGAGTGGTTCATATCTGGTACTGTTTTTTTTAATGTATGTAACTACTTTTCTTTGTAGTTAGTATTATAACAGGTTGAACTAAGGATGATTTCTAAGGTTCAACTCTTAAAATTCTACTATCCTATAAAAAAGTCCACTCAATTATCTAAGACATAGATTATTTGATCTCTTGTTTCCTCCCCTCTTCTTGGGGGTATTTTCTTTTATTTATTTACACCTCCAGGGTAGCCAAGGAAAAAAAAAAAAGAAAAAAGCTCAAATGAATCAGTCAATTTGATGCCCATTTGTACCTATCATAAAAGGATAGATGTGAGAAGAAATTGAAACTATGAGCTAAAATTAGGCTGGGGACTTATCAATTTTATATCATCCATTGGCTGTTAAAAGTTGACTGTTATATATGCCTTGTGCAAGTCATAACTGAGGATTCAGTCTTCTCTTCTATATACTATCTATGCTGCCTACATTATAAAATTACTATGAAGACTAAATGAGATATTGGCTGTGAAAGCACTTTCCAAAGGGGAAAAAATGTTACACAGATCAGTGTAGTTAAAGGAATGCTAGATGTGGAAGCAGAAGATCTAGGTTCAAATCTCAGTTCTGTTTTTTATTATCTATGTGACCATAGGCAAGTTACTTCCCACTCTGGATCTAAATCTGTACAGCTTGAGAATGAGGGGGTCAGGTTAGATTACACGATCTTCTAGTTCCTTTTCAGTTCTAAATCCTATTATTTCATGAAATGCAAAGTATGACCATTTACAGACTTAAAAAGAGAAGTAGAGCACCTTGAGTTAGTTAGCATTTACTTTAGATTGGACTTTCTTCTATTTTCAGTTTTCAGAGCTGAAACAAAGAACAACTAGAATGAGTTCCTCAAGAACAAGGAACTGTCTTGCTTTTCTGTATCTTCAACCCTCCTCCCCCTTTTAGAGTTGGTACACTAATGAACACACAGTTGACATTCAATTAAGTGTTTGTTGAAAAGAAGAATGTACACAAGTGACTGAACAGTGGAGGCAAAATACAGAGGGAAAAACTGAAATTACATCATCTCCCTAGTTCTTAGAGTTATAACGTACTACAGAGGGAGACAAGGCCTTAGATTGCAAAAGGGAAACCAAAAAGGTGGCACAGATTAGTGACAATTCTAATATAATAGTAAACTAACAGCTATTCCACCACAACTTCTGGAAGTTAAAAATCTTTCTTCCTTTCCAAGTTCAAGATAAACTGCTTAATTGTCTCAGATAATTATGAAATGTTATGATCACCAAATTAAACCTATAATAAAATAAGCTTATTCCCCTACTCACTTCTTCAACTAGAGAACATTATAACAGTTATGAAAGAATGAGTCAAATTATTTCATTGAGTTAAAGCCAAGGACAGATTCAGAAACTCAGCAATAATTTGCATTCACTGACAGAAATATTGTTCAGCATCCCTGCACTTCTTTACAAAACAGCCTTTTTAGATTATCTTCAAAGTCCAAGAAGAGTAAGGTTTTGCAAAACAGCTTGAAACAAGGCACTAACTATTCAATAATGGGGGGTAAGATGGCTTTCATTTGGTAAATGAATTAAGAATATAATTAAACACTTCAATAATGAGAGAAAACTAAATATAATTATATTGTGCTACATTCAGTCCCAATATATATTAATGGATTTAGGTATTGTCATATATAATATAGCTAAATAACACAATGCATACATCACATTTTAAAATATACTCTTTTTTTTAAGTGTAGGCTGGCCTGACTAGGTGTTAAAACTTTTGTGTTTGAAATAGTTTCCAAATAATAATAATAATAGCCAACGTTGATATAGTACTTACTGTGTGCCAGGCACTGTGCTAAGCACTTTACAATTATTATCTCATTCTATCCTCACAACAAGCCTGGGAGGTAGATGCTATTATCACCCCCATTTTACAGATGAGGAAACTGAGGCAAACAGAGGTTAAGTGACTTGTCTGAGGTCACACAGGTAGGACATGTCTGAGACCTTACTCAAACTCAGCTCTTCCTGATTCCAGGTCCCTTATTCTCCCCCAAATTTACATTCATAGAGTCCACCTACCCTCTGCTAAAAGATAGTATAAAAAAGGCAATATCAGCTAAAATTTTTTCAACAAGTTTTAATTCTATTTGAACACCCGATAATGTAGAGCAAAAAGTTGTTTCACTGATCAATCACAAATGGTTTTGTTTTTAAATGTTCTTAAAGTCTAACGATTTTGAAAAAGGGGGGCAAAGCTGGTGGCATGTCAGAGTTTTCCAAGGACACATCTTCCCACATCGTTGCACTTAATAAAGGAGAGGAATGGAAAAACTAAACATCCTTCCCTCCTTTTTTTTTTTTTGGTCGTTAAAACCACTGCAATATGCCTTGTTCAAAAAGTACAGTGACACGGAATACAACCCCGCTAGAATTGAAACTGCTTCAGTTAGAATCAGAATTAACCATTTTAACAGTCTTTAGCTGAAAGTCAACATAGACTTTCCCAACTGAATAATTTCAATTTACAATTATATAAATGCACCCATACTGTATTCGAGAAGCAGAACAAACTTTCTGCCATCCTCCCATTAGCATTTCTTTGATAACTAAAATATTAAAACGATCACATTTGACGCTTGACCAAACCCTACCATCTGCCAACTTTTCAGCTTTTGGACACCCGGGTAACTCGAGGTACCCCGTAAATGCAGCAATGTATCCAACTCTACAAATGCTACATCTGTCAAAGTCTCCCGATTAGAAACATCTCCCCGAGTCTGGTTCCCCGCATCGCTGGGGTCCGCTCACACCACGCACACACCATCTCGCTCCTGAAAATGAGGTAGGTTTTCTCTCCCAGAGGCTCAGACAAATAACCGGGGTGAGGAAGAGGGCACGAGAACAGGCGGAAACAAGCAGAAGACTTGTTTTTCGGATTATGGTCCACAGCACAGCAAGCCAGACTAGACAATAGCACCTCTCCCCGCCCAGCCCCTGACCCCCTCCCCGCCCCTCACCAAATCATCCATTCTCTTGCCCTAGCCTCAGAAACCAACCTGCTCAACTCCGAACGCGCCTCACCGCCGAGCAGGGGCTCTCGGCAAGGTGGGCAGGCTCTCCCTCTCCGGAGGGGCTGGGCCCCCCGAGACGCCAAAGTTGGAGGGGAACCCGCACACAGGGTGAGCACGAGAAGGAAAAGGTGGGGCTCTGGGGGGGTGGGGAGGGGAATGAATTAGGGGAGCCGGGGTGGGGGGAGTAGTATGTGGAGACCGTCACATGACACCAAAGGAGACCAGAGCCGTTGGGGCGTCCGCAGGGGAAAGGGGGGGTGCTGTTGTCATAGCAACACCCCCCCTCCCCATCCGTCCAGACTTCCAAAGAGGGAGGAAGAACTTCAAATCCCAACCGTCAGCGCACGAGAGGCTCCTTCTTAAAGAGGTACACACACACACACACACACACACACACACACACACACACACACACACACACACACGCACACACACGCACACACACACACACGCTCAAGTCCACCCCCCCCCCCCCCCCAGCGCCGGGATCCCGGGGAGGGAGGAGGCCGGAGCTCTCCGTCACCCCCCCCCACTTTCTTCTCCTTGACATTCGCTGCCTTCCGCGCCCCATCCCCGCAAGCGCCCCGAGGAGCTTCCTTCCCCCCCCCCCCCGCTTCTTCCTTGAACTCAGCCGAGTCCTCCGGGCCGGCCCTGCGCACCCCGCCCGGGGCCCCCCTGGCGTACCCCGATCTCCCAGCCCGGACTTTCCTCCGGGCCCTCCCTCTCGCACGGCCGGGAGCCGCTGCCTCCGCTGACAGGAGGAGGAGCACCAGCCAGAAGCGGAGTTTCGCCGGGGGAACGATCCCCTCACTTGTGAAGGGGGGCAAGGAAGGGAGAAGGGGGGGTAGTTCCGAACTAACAGCCCCCCGGAGACAGCGAGGAGGGAAAGGCAACGACTGCGGACGGAGACCGCCCCGCCGGGCCCCCCAGACAAAAGGAAGCCCGGGAGCCGCCGCCTCCCCTCTCCCCCATTGAACTGACCCGAAACGAGGGAGATAGCAACTCCAAACCCTCTCGGCTCCAACTCCTCGAGGCAGCCGCCGCGCGGAGACCGGGGGAAGCCGGCCTGTGTCTCTCTTACCTACACAGTGCATGAGGCGGTGGCGCCAAGAATCGAGTTCCCGCCGGAATCCTCTCCTCTCCGCCGCGCACCGAGGGCTCCGGCACTGAGCGGCGGCGGCAGCGGCGGCGGCGGCAGCAGCGGCCATTCTCCCTCTTCCCTTGTCCATCTGCGTCCCGCGTCACGCGCCCTCATTTACATACGGGCGGCGCGGGCACGAGGCGGGGGCGCGAGCCCTCGGCGCGAGCCCGGAGCGCGCGCCCCTCTCCCCTGCTCCCCCCTCGCCGCCGAGGGGGAGGGGGGAGAAGTGGTTGGGAGGAGGGTTGATTGACACGTGTCACTACCTTTCCTCCCCCCACCATTCTCCATGGGAGGAGAGCCGGAGGCGGGGACAGAGGGAGGAGGAAAGTAATTGCTCTACAGACCCCACCCCCTCCCGTCCCCGGGAGTTAACCGAGCTCTCGACTCCGGCTGAGGAGAGCCCCCGCTCCCCCCGCCCCCTCTAGGAACCGTCGTGCTAATGAAGTGGATGCACGAAGCCTTCTCCCATTCCGACCCCTTGGAGACTTCACTTCCCAGTCTCCCGTGCGCCTGAGGCGCAGCGAGCCGCTCCGCACTCGGGCTCACTGCATGCTGGACCCTGTAGTCTGCGGGGGGGGTAGGAGGGGGCACACCCCCGGGCCACCTTGGCGTAGTCGCCGTGGAGCAGCTCGTCGCGGCTCCTCGGCCTCTTCCTCCTCCGCTCGTGGAGCCGGGGTCTTGTTGAACCGGTCTATTGGGGGCTTAGCGACCGAGCCGCTTCTCGGGCGGCCGTGTAGGGCTTGGCCGAAGCCGCCCCGGGGCGCCCCCACGAGCGGGACGGGGCGGCCCCACGAGCGGGACGGGGCGCTTCCCGCTTTGTTTTTAAGTGGCGGGTACGGTCCGGGCTGTCATCGAGCCCCGAGCGCCCGTCGGGCGGGAAGAGCGGGACGGTGCAGCTGTGGTTAAAGGGGCGCCCCCCCCAAGATTCTACTGGCGGTGATCCTTGAAGACCTGGCATGATGTCTGAAAATGCGCGTGGATTTTCAAGAAGAGGTTGTGGGCTGGGACCCTTGGCAGAGGGTAGCTAGGGAAGTCTGTAGTTCCAAAAAAGGTGACTGGAACTCAGCGCAGAACCTTCGGGGTGAAACTTGTGGTTACTAACCTCAGTTACGTTCTTTGAAGCTAAGTAATTTAGAGAAAAGATCTCAGGGTAACCCCAGATTTACCGCCCAGCCCCTTGAGAGTCTTCCTAGAGCTAGGCAAAGGCAGACATTTGACCTTGGCCAGGTACAAAAGGTGAGGAGCCTAGACAAGCCTGTGCCAGCCGGCCGTGCGTCTGCCTTCCTGCCACCCATGTGTCCCATGTGCCATGGCGCAGAGTGCCAGCTGCGAGCTGGCAGTACCCGAAGTTTTATTTCCAAGTTTGGGGAGAATACCGCTTGTCCCACGTCGTAAAGCCACAGCTGAATTTGGAAGCAGGCCTTGGGTTCAAGTGCTGGCATTCCCACGTGGTAGCAGTGGAATGCCCTCGTCCAGGTACATTAGCTGTAAGCCTCATTTTCTTGGTCTCTACTTTCCCTGCTTACCTCACAGTTGTTGTGAGGAAACCACTTTATCAATTGTAGGTCACTATGTAAATGTGAACTGTTACTTCCTCAGAATCCTGTGAGTTGTGAATATTATACTGTCATTTTTGACAATTTATTTTGTAGATTATCCATGCTCTTTCCTTCTATCTACAATGATTTATTGTTCATTAGCAATTCAGAAGGAAATACATGGGAATCCAATTTAAAACAATCTTTTAGTAGAAAGTCTCAGATGTTTTTGAGACAAGTGACATGACAGGTGAAACAACTGACTGGTATTTTTAAAATTCTGAATTTCAGTTATCCGATGGATAACTTGTCATTGGAACTGATCATCAAGAGTTGGAGCATTCCCAACAGCTTTTGGGATCTATCCAAAAAAAGCTGGGAGAAGAAAAAGACTCAATGGAGAACAGTCAAGTACACAACTTTCCTGTTAAGGCAGAGAGCACTATCATCCTCCCACTCATCCAGGCTCAAAACCCTAGTCTTCTTTTCAGTGTCAGACTTGCACAGATGACACATATCCAATCTGTCATCAAATCTTTTGTGTTTCTACCTTTACCTCTCTTGAATATGTTTCCTTCTCTCCACTCACAGGCCTTCATCACCTCTTACCTGGGCCCACTGCAGTAGCTGTCTAATTGGTACACTCGTCCTATTCCGGTCTGTGCTCCACTCAGCTGCCAAAATGATTTTTCCGAAAGCGCAAGTATGATCCTGTCATCAAACACACATACATTCACTCAGTCAACTTTGGTAGCTCCCAGATGCTTCCAGGATCAAACCTGGAGTCCTCTGGCCCTTAAAGCCTTTCACAGCATGACCCCTTCTTACCCCTTTTCTCTCCTAACACTGATTTCTATGCCATGCATTCTCTAATCTGGCTACCTTAGCCTGTTTGCCATTTCTTGAATACACACTTCCATTACTGACTCCATTTCTTTGCACTCTCTGTCCCCCATGCCCAGGATGTTCTCCCTCTTTGCCTCTGTCTTTTAAGGATCCCTGATTTCTAAGACTCAGTTTAAACCCCACTTTCTGCAGGAAGCCTTTGCCAGTCCCTTCACCCAACCATCCCTTCCCCAGATGTTGTTTTTACTCTTTCTGTGTCTTTTGAGTGTTCATCCATGTCACTTAAACTATCTCTACCTTTTCAGAGCAAAAATCGTCTCTTGCTATTATTGTTAATAATAAAAATATTTAAATAATGTCTTAAAATTTGTAAAGTGCTTTACATATGCAGTGTCCCTAAAGTCTTAGAGCTGTTTTAAGTTTTAATACCTTAAATTTATTTTCAACTTTAATAGCTTAAAACCATTGAAAAACTTTTGGGGACACTTCGTATTATCTCACATTTTTCTTCTCATAATCACCTTGTAAAATAGATAGTTTTTCCCCCCAGTCTGGACCTGTGATTTCATCCTTGTAGAACATCTTTCCTAAGGAAATTCCTTCTCCCATCAAAGATCTACAGATATCCTACAGTTCAGTCTTAGATTTTCCTGGGGCCCTGAGAGATCAAGGTCTTGACTTGAATGAACAAGGTTACACAACTAGTATGTGTCATTGCAGGGACTGGCACCCAGGTGACCTGAGCCTGAGGTTAGCCTTCTGTCTCAACCATGCTGCCTCTCATGATTGTACATAAGGAAACTGAAGCTTGTAAAGGTGAAGAGGCTTGCCTTTGGACATGTAATAAAAAGAATACTAGACTTGGGATCAGAAGATTTGGTTTCAAACCCTGGCTCCAGTTCATATTGACTGTGTGACACTTGACAAGACATGTAAAGTTTATGTTTTGGGTTCCTCGTGTCTAAAATGGGGGTAATAATACCTGCCCAGGCTATCACAAATGTAATGAGCCTCAAATGAGATAACTAGAGTCAAGAGCCTTCTGTAGCACCGTGTAAAAGTCAGCTATTATCAGAAGTGTAGGCAGGCAGACCACCATGAAGATAATTGCTTCTTGCCCTACCCCTACAGTATCTATTGAAGAAGATAAAGAATTGATATTTTTGATAAGAAATTCCAAACCAAGCCAACATCTAGTTTGATATTTATTGATTTCAGTGGAAAGGTGAGCTCAGGAGAAGATAATGAAAAATGTGTGGAAAAATGTGGTGTATGATTAAGAAATGAAAAAAGCTAAGGAATTGGAAAAGATGGCCTCCAGGGCCCTTTCAGCTCTTAATCTAAGATCCTGTAAACCTTCACTCGTGGACTTGGAGCGCAATATGGAAAATGAAAAAGACCATAGCTAGGCTTCAGGATAGATTGTGTCAAACTCAAATAGATACAAATCCCTGTGAACATATATTGACTTAGGAAACCACAAATTAGCATTATCTATGTTGTACTATAGGTTTATTTATTGGTTAGACATTTCCCAGTTACATTTTAATCTGGTTTGTGAAGAATTGGCCCTAGAGTTATGAGTGATATTTGTAGGGTAGTAGTTAGAGTTCTGGACTTGTAGTCAGAAAGACTTGAGTTCCAATTCTGCCTCAGACATTTATTGGCAGTGGGATCCTGGGCAAGTCATATAACCTTTCTCACTCAGTTTCCTCATCTGTAGAATGGGAATAATAATAGCAACTACTTCACAGGGTTGCTATGAGGATCAAATGAGGTAACATAAGTGAACCACTGTGCAAACCTTGAAGTGCTACACAGATATTATTACTTCTCAGGAAAGAAATAGAACACTGATGATATCACAGAGTAACAAGTCACTCCTGTCTTCATTTTCTAATCTTTGTTACCAAGGAGGTCTTGCTGGGCAATTGCAATGATAATAGCCAGCATTTATAGAGCTCCTTATAGTTTTCCAAAGCACTTTATAAATGTCATGCTATGTTTACAGTAGCCCTGGAAGTAGGTGCTATTATTATTATCTACATTTTACCAATGGGTAAACTGAGGTAGGAAGAGGTTAATTGGTCCCAAATCATATAGCTCTGAAATGTGTGAATGGAAATTTGAGAAAGCCTGAAGATGGGTTTAAATTGAACTCAGGTCTCATCCACTTCATCATCTTTTTGCCTAGGGGAGGATAGAACAATATATTCAGACATGAGGGTGGCATAAAAGTGAAAGAGGTGGGTAAGAATAAAAAGGAGTAGTAAAATATAGCCCACTATAGCCTTGTTTATTAATTGATTTTTAACGATTGTATATTTGTACTTTGAGCAATTTGAGAAGGGATACAAGTATTAAAAAAAAATGCAACAGTTGGATAAATTTCTGATTCCATATTAGAAAAACCAACGAGCATAGGAAAAACATGACGTGTTGCAGGATTTTTAAGGTCACAAAGCCAGGATGGAAGGCATACTTTGACTTTGTATTCAAGCAAAGTGCTAGTAGGATGGCAAAATAGCCATTTATATTCTGAATTATCAATGTTACACACAAATAACATGCATTTTCTGACCTAATCAAGCAAAACTCCTTTCTATACAGTACAGATTTGCAACTATAACATTATTATAAGAAGGTTTAATTCATCATGAAAGGCTTTGCAGTGCAGAAAATTACTATTGTTTGGTAAACTTTAATAGATGATTAAAACTATATATCGTGCTTCAAGGTATTTGCTTTATCTCTGAACTATAGCTGTTCTGCACTAATAAAAGAGATCTAAAATAGAGGGGAATTTGATTACTCAATCGTTTTTTGGTGAGGGAACACAGTTTCTGTCTAGAATATTTCTAATCAGCCATATAATCTATATTATGGTAAGTCATTGTGCAAGCACCTTGCCAAAGTTTCCTTAGCATTTTTTAGTGGAATTTAGACTCCATATCATATCAGATATATAATTTAATGCATTTGCACTTTCATACTGCAGTTAAGCAATTTAGAAACTCCTATCTAATTTGGTCTTCTTTATATGGTTACACTGTATGCCATAAAATGGTGTTTTTATGTTTGCCAGGAAGTATATGGAAAAGCATTGAAGAAAATCTGTTTAGAATAACAAAATTTCACATATTTGGAAGCAAGATTAAAAAAAAATGAGTTGTAATCATGATGCAATTTGGCTGTCAAGACATGACGTCAATTAATTTTTATATCTTCTTTTCTAAGCTTGACTCTAGTGCACCCTGTGGCATTTAATATTTTTTTATTTATAGTTATCTGTCCTGGTTTGGTGCCTGCATCAGAGGGACATCTCAGCAATTTTTCCTCTTGCCCTTCACTTAATTTAAGTTACCTTATTTAGGATAAAATGTGTTTATCTACATTCAAGTGGTGACTTGCATTTTTTTAAAATTTTATAGTTAAAAATGATTCATTTTTAAAATTTATTTAGAAAGATCTAGTTCATAGTTTATTCCCTACCGCTCTGTCAGTATCACTCAAATTCAGGTAGGCACATTAATTAGTTTAAAAAACAAACAAAAAAACCCAAACTCACTAGTCCACAAAATCTTAAATACTTTGCTATTTAGTACCATTCTCCATTTCTGTTTTCTTTTAGAACCTTGCAAAAGATAAATAGAACATGACTTGTCACTGGCCTCTTTGTGTCCACATGAAATCATTCTTTAAGCCAGAAATAGTATTATCACCTTCATTTTCTGTTTCTACCCAATTCAAAATTTATTTTATCTTCAGTGAAGATGATGTGATCCCATTTAATCCAAACTGAATGGTTCATTCTCAGTCAAGTTGAAAAATGTTGACTATACTACTTCCTTATCTTCTAAGTCTATCAAAATGAGATTATTACAATTTCTTTTTGCTTGTAAACTTATTTTTAACCTAACCTTTCCATTCATGAAAGACCTGCCAACTTTCGTTCATATATTTTTTCTAGATACTAAGTTAGTAGTTTTTAGGATAGTCTTAGAATATCGATTCCATATTTCTTTCTATACCTTCTGAAAAACCAGCCACACATATAGTGCTTCGTTATCTGCTACATCTATCGAAGATTAGTTTTTTCTTTGTATATTTGTTTTAAGTAACTATTTCTTTTTTTTAGGTGTTATTATTATCCCCATTTTATTTATTTATTTTTTTCACCCTTATTGAGTACGTACTGTCTTTTTATAACAGGATTCATAATTTTAATACTACAGGGTACACTACTAAGGAAATTTCCTTTATCAATGCAAATCAACACAAACCTTTCAGATTATATAGTCTTAGAGGCACTTAGAGTTAAGGGTCTTCCCCAGTGTCACACAACCAGTCCACAACATGTCAGAGACTAGACTTGAAATGAGGAATTGCTGATGCTGAAGCCAGCTCTTTAGTAGGTAGGTAGCCTAGCCAATACTATATTTTGGTCACTCCAATCTTTTTATTGTTATTATTATCATTATTTTATTTGTTTTCAGTGTTCTACAATCACTTCCATATAACTTAGATTTTTTTCCCCTCCCACCTCCTCCTTTCCCCTTAATCCCCTCTCCCTCCCTAAGACAGTATACAATTTTTTATAGGATCTACACATACACTCCTATTAAATGTATTTTCACCTTAGTCATGTTGCATAGAAGAATTAAAATGAATGGGAGAAATCATAAAACAAACCAAAATGTAATACAAAAGAAAGTGATCTGCTACGTTCTGTGATCGAATTCCATAGTTTTGTCTCTGGATGTGGAAGGCATTTGGCCTTAAGAGACCACTGGAAATTTTTTAAGTCCTTACATTGCAATGAAGTTCTGAGTCTACCAGAAAAAATCCTTGCACACTGGTTGTTGCTGTGTACAAAGTTCTACTGGTTCTGCTCCTTTCACTCAGCATCAGTTCATGTAAGTTCTTCCAGGCCTCTCAGAAGTCTTCCTGTTCATCATTTCTTATAGCACAATAGTATTCCATTACATTCATATATCACAATTTATTCAGCCATTCCCCAGTTGATGGGCATACCTTGATTTCCAGTTTTTGGCCACTACAAAGAGTGCTATTATAAATATTTTTGTACATGTGGGACCCTTTCCCATTTTTGTGATTTCTTGGGGATACAGTCCTAGAAATGATATTGCTGGGTCAAAGGGTATGCATATTTTTGTAGCCCTTTGGGCATAGTTCCAAATTGCTGTCCAGAATGGTTGAATCAGCTCACAGCTCCACCAACAATGAATTAGTGTTCAAACTCTCCCACATCTTCTCCAATATTTATCATCTTCCTCTTCTTTCATGTTATTCAATCTGATAGGTATGATGTGGTGTCTCAGAGTTGTTTTGATTTGTATCTCTCTAATTAATAGTGATTTAGAGCATTTTTTTCAGATGACTATAGATAACTTTAATTTCTTCCTCTGAAAACTACCTCTTCATGTTCTTTGACCATTTATCAATTGGAGAATGACTTGTATTCTTGTACATTTGACTCAGTTCTCTATATATTTTAGAAATGAGGCCTTTATCACGGATACTAGTTGCAAAAATTCTTTCCCAGTTTTCTGCTTCCCTCCTAATCTTGGTTGCATTGGTTTTGGTTGTGCAAAAACTTTTCAGTTTAATGTAATCAAAATTATCCATTTTCCACTTCATAATGCTTTCTATTTCTTGTTTGGTGAAAAATTCTTCCCTTCTCCTTAAATCTGATAAATACACTATTCCTTGCTCTACTAATTTGTTTATAATATCAATCTTTGTACCTAGATCATGTACCCATTTGGACTTGATTCTTGTATACAGCGTCAGGCGTTGATCTATGCCTAGTTTCTGCCACACTGTTATCCAGTTTTCCCAGCAATTTTTGTTGAACAGTGAGTTCTTATCCCAGAAGCTGGGGTCCATGGCTTTATCAAACAGTAGACTGCTATATTCATTGTCTACTGTGTCTTGAGTACCTAACCTATTCCACTGGTCTACCCTTCTGTTTCTTAGCCAGTACCAAGTCGTTTTGGTAATTGCTGCTTTATAAACAATTTGAGATCTGGTAGAGCTAGGCTACCTTCCCTAGCATTTCTTATCATTAGTTCCCTTGATATTCTGGACCTTTTGTTCTTCTAGATGAATTTTGATATTATTTTTTCTAGCTCTAGATAGTAATTCTCTGGTAGTTTGATTGGTATGGCATTGAATAGGTAAATTAATATAGGTAGAATTGTCATTTTTATCATATTAGCTCATCCTACCCATGAGCAACTGATGTTTTTCCACTTACTTAGATCTGACTTTATTTGTGTGAAAAGTGTTTTGTAATTGTGTTCATATAGGCAGGTAGACTCTCAAATATTTTATAGTGTCTACCCTAGCTTTAAATGGAATTTCTCTTTCTATCTCTTGCTATTGGGCTTTGTTAGTAATATATAGAAATACAGAAGATTTGTGTGGGTTTATTTTGTAACCTGCAACTTTGCCAAAGTTGTTTATTATTTCAAGTAGTTTTTTACTTGAATCTCTGAGATTCTCTATCATCATATCATCTGCAAAGAGTGAAAACTTAGTTTCTTCTTTGCCTGTTCTAATTCCTTCATTTTCTTTTTCTTCTCTTATTGCTACAGCTAACATTTCTAGTACCATATTGAATAATAGTGGTGATAATGGACATCCTTGTTTCACCCCTGATCTTACTGGGAATGCATCTAGCCTATCTCCATCACATATAATGCTTGCTGAAGGTTTTAGGTAGATACTGTTTATTATTTTATGAAAAGTTCCCTTTATTCTTATGCTTTCCAGCGTTTTCAATAGGAAGGGATGTTGTATTTTGTCAAAAGCTTTTTCTGCATCTGTTGAGATAATCATGTGGTTTCTGCTAGTTTTGTTGTTGATATGATCAATAATGCTAATAGTTTTCCTAATATTGAACCAGTCTTGCATTCCTTGTATAAATCCTACCTGATTATAATGTATTATTCTCATGATAAGTTGCTGTATTCTTTTTGCTAAAATTATTGTAACTATTTCTAACAAGATGAAGAAGAACCAATTGTGCAGAAATTGTGGCATCTTTAATAGTGAAGAGGAATGCAGAGTAAATCTAAATTAGTCCTGTACAAAGTTGTATATGGCCACCTATTTGGTGTGGCTTGGTTAAAAAAAAAAGCCTGCCTTGCTTAAAAATATCTTCCTCATTGTCTTGTCATAGTGCCTTGTATTATTGCCATTTGAATAATTTCTTTTATCTCCAGAGGGAATAATATATTAAGCACTGTTTAAAAGGAGATTCACTTCAGTTCAGCTAAAAGTAGTAGTGGCCAGGGAATACAGGAAATGGAACTCAGAAGAGTGAATTTTGTTGGGGGTGGACTGAAGGTAAGAGAGAAAAATTTAGATCAGGGATGGTGAACCTGTGGCCTCAAGGTCACATGTAGCCCTCTGGGTCCTCAAGTGCAGTCCCTTTGACTGAATCCAAACTGAAACTTCCTTGAAGTTTGGATTCAAGGGGGCCACACTTGAGGACCCAGAAGGCTACATGTAGCCTCAAGGCCGCAGATACTCCACCCCTGATTTTAATCATGGGCAGGAGGAAGGCAGTGGAAACGTAAAGGAGGAGGTTGGAGAGGAAGAGATTTGTGGAAATTTGTAGATGAAGTTCCACTCTCATTGACAAGTGGGGTTAACAGAGTTAACAGTTGGGGGAAGGTTATTTTTCTAATGCTGTCAGTTCAAACCCCAATTCCAACCTCTATTCAATCACCAGTGATTAATAAGCCAGTATCATTTAACTAATAACATAGATTTGCCTCTACAAAGGACTGTTTAATGAGAAGACATAGAAAGAAAAAAAACCACGTGATCCAGTATAGTTGAAAACTAGGTAAGGGCCAGGTTATGAAGAGCTTTAAGTGCTAAACAAAGGGTCATGTTTGATCCTGGAAGAAATGGGAAGTCTCTGGACTTTATACAGTCAGGGAATGGGAGAAGTGGGGTGGCGGTGGAGGTGTCGAGGTGACAAGGTAATACCTGAGGGAAAAAACTCTCTGGCAGCTGAGTGGATGATAGAAGATAATGGGCAGAAACTTGAGGCAGGGAGACAAACCAATCAGAAACCCATTGCAGTTGTCAAAGTATGAGATGGACAGGGTGGAGAGAAAAGGGACATTTATGAAGAGATATTTTAAGTGGGAAACAGAGACTTGACAGCAGATTGCATGTGTGTGGTAAATTTAAGCCAGAAGTTGAGGATAACATCCAGGTTGAGAGCCTGCATGAGAGAGAAGATGATGGCACCCTCCAAAGTAATCGAAAAATTGGGATGAGGAGAGGATTTTGAACCTGAAAACCCTGAATTAAAAGATTTCAGGAGCAAGGGCAGGTCTGCACAACCGCCAAAGGATTTTGGGCCACAGGTTATGCAGGCCTGAGCTAGGGAAATGCCTGTTTTCCCTCCTCCAAGAAGGCTTAGATTATTTTAAGTTTACTAATAAAAGGTAGAAAAGTAAACTAAAGATCCAACATTGCTTTGAGGTTGACTTAAAAATTCAGAAATTAAGAGAACTTTTAGAAGTATTTCAAATTGCAATCCAATCCAAGGATGGAAAGTGTCTTGAGATGTCATTAATTTTCTATATAAGGAAGGACTGTTTTCAAAACAACTAACAAACCTTTGAAAAAGCAGCTTCTATTCCAGGCTGTGACTGGTCTTACATCTGGGAAGTTCTTAAATCTAACCCGAATCTCTCATGCTGTAATTTACACCACTTTCCTTGTCTTATCCTTAGCAGCAACTGCACAGCTGCTCCCAGTCACTGCTACTTAGCTTCACCGTGCTTTCTGCCAGGAGCATAAGGGGATATTGCTCTGGCAGCAGCGCCATTGCCTACAGCCTAATTTCCCCCCTGGTGGGCTACTGTAGCTATCCTATTCAAATTCTCATAAGCCAAGCCTTCCAAGGTTTGATAAGAGGAGCTGAATTGCTGTAAACAGTGTTTAATGTCCCATTTATTCCTGAAGGGCCTTTTGGGGCTCTCATTAAGACCCAACTAGACCCAAACTCTGGATTTGAAATAGAAAAAAACAAAACAGAACTTACACTGTATGTGGTGATGGAGTGGAGGTTGTGGGAAGGGAAGAGGGTGAGAACAGTGGAATCAATCATGCGACTGATGTTTGCTCTTGTGTTTCTGGATGCATGTGCAGACGTTGTTTTTGCCACTCTCAATTCAGACAGTTGGCTAAAAAGCATTACCCTCACTCTGAGTAAACAGTTATATCTCATGCAGGCAATGGCAACAGGTTCTGCTCAGCCATGCTTCTAGTCTTGTCTTTACCAATTTAAGTTCCTTATTTCTTCCTAAGGTACCCACTCAAGATAAAGGACAATGAAAAGATATTGAGAGGGAAAATCCAACCTGTTTTTACCCCCAGCTTCCTACCAGGAATAAACATTTACACATGAAGTTGAATGCCCCTAAAATATTTAATAAATCTGCCATTTTGTCTCCTTATGGCTTATCTCTGACAACTCAGGTTTCCCCTGGCTTAAAGAGTAGGGGCCCTTTATTCATTACCACATAAGAGACCTCCCACAAACTCCCTCTTTTAATACCTGCTTATCCCATTCAAGCCATAATCCCCTTCTCAATTAGCCGGCAGTAAAATGGGTTAAAATATTACAAGCATGGCCTCAGAATTTTTAAAAGGAAGAAAAAAAATAGGCCATTCACATCTTTTTTTTTTTCTACTTTTCATCCAAAAACAGGATCTAAAATTAATTGGCAAATCATATCAAAGTTCTGATTCTGTGGGAATTGAAGCAAAATGAGACAGAAGATCAAATCTTTATGATGGTGACGAACGTTTTGCAAAATGAAAAAAAGGAGTGTGGTCTTGTATTACTCAAGATAGAGTCTATAAAGAGTAGAAAAGTGATAAACATCAAGCTACCTTTAAAAGTACAGCTAATGAAACAATTGCATGATAATGTTGAGGGATCTAATTTACCCTGGCCCTGTGTTTGTTGGTACACCTGCATTCTGCAAAGAGGTTTGGTTTCCTCCTATTTGGGTTGTTGTTGGTTTTTTAAAAAAATATAATAAACCTTAAGAAATGCTTTTTTTAAAGGTTAAAAAAAAGCCCCAGACTTTTCCCATTAAAACCCTATCTATTTTCATGATTTTTTTTTGGCATCCTGAAGATAAGACAGTAGTTATTACATATATGACATTTGTGTTGGAAGTGTTGGTTTTCTATCTCAGACAGGACTATAGATTGAGAGTTGGAAAGTACCTTAGAGACCATATAGTCCAACCCCCTTATTAACAGATGAAGAAACTGAGCCTAGAGAGATTATAATAACTTGTCCAAGATCACACAGTGAAGTGACTGTAGATGCTCCAGTTCTGAATTCCCTCTTCTTTTCCTTGAATGCTCCATCTTTCCTCACTTTCCACTTCTTGACTCTTAGGCTTTTTTTTTTCTGTTTTGTTTTTACTGGATCATTTTGGGGAACTCACAGTGTGAAAACTTCTCCAATGCAGATTGGTGATTCATCTGTAATTTAAGAGAGTTGCCTAGTACACTTAAATGTTAACTGATTTGTCTATGGTGACAAAACTAGTATGTGTCAAAAGCAGGAAGGACCTAAACCCAGGTCTCTTTGACCCAAGGAGGGAGCCCTGTCCATTGTACCTCTTTCTTCTGTTTTGCGTTTTGCATAATTTTAAATGGCACAGTTTAGGGCACTATGCTGTTTAACATTTTATCAGTGATTTGGATAAAGACAACGGCAGCATATTGATCAGATCTGCACATGACACAAAGCTGGGAAGGATGGTGGTATGTGGATAACAGAGTCAGAATCCAAAAGATCTTGACAGGCTGTTCATAATTCTATTCAATTAATTAGAGCTTTCCAAGCCTCATTCCTATACTTAAAGATTACAGAATCACAGAATAACAACATCAGCTGAGACCATCTTGGACAGGATGTTTGCCTGAATCTGACAAGATGAAATTTAACTGGAATGAATGTAAACTCTTATGCTTGGGTTCAAAAATCAGCTCAGATACAAAATAGAAGGTGTGGCTCGAAAGTTCCTGAGGGCCAGGACTGTCTTTTATATCTTTTTGTATCCCAGGACTTAACATGGTGTCTGGTACCTAGTATTATTGTTTAGTCATGTCTGACTCTTCCTGATCCCATTTGGGGTTTTCTTGGCAAAGTTACTGGAGTGGTTTGCCATTTCCTTCTTCAGCTCATTTTACAAATGAGAAAACTGAGGCAAACAGGGTCACCCAGCTAGTAAATGTCTGAATCCAGATTTGAACTCAGGAAGATGGGCCTTCCTGACTCCAGGCCTGGGCTTCTATCAGTTGTGCCACCTAGCTATCCAATCATACTAGCTGTCACATAGTAGGGGCTTAATAAATATTTATTGATTGACTCAGTTGAAAAATATCTGTTAATTTAGGGTTTTTAGTGAATTTACAAGGTCAAGATGAATAAACAATGGAATATGGCAGTCAAAAAAATCTAACTAAGAGGCATAGTTTCCAGAATTAGGGAGGTGAGAGTCCCACTCTTTCTTGGTCAGACCACATCTGAATATTTTATTCAATTTGGATTCCACATTTTAAGAAGCACATTTGTAAGCAAAAGAGAGTCCAGAGGAGAGGGTAACCAGAATGGTGAGTTTGGAGATCATGTAGTAATATTGAGTTACTACATTACCAGAGAAAACAGGAGGTTTGGGGCAATGGGCACGGCAGTTATCGTCAATTAGTTGAAGGGTTATCAACTGGGAGAAGGATTAGATTTAGTCTGCTCTGACCTCAAGGGACGTAAGGAGGAAAAGTGGGCAGGAGTTTCAGAGGCAGATTTAAACTTGACTTAAGGCAATTTCAGCTATCTGAAATGCCATGGATTGCCTTGGAAGCCACTTTCAGAACAGAATTATGAAAATAAACTGATGTGATTAAGATTATTATCATATAAAGGAACAAGCACCAAAATAAAAGCCAGGACACATAGATTCTAGTCTTGGCTCTTCTATTTTCTTACCACATGACTGAAGGCAAGCTTTTTCATTTTTCTGGGTTTGTTTTCCTTATTTGTAAAATGAGCAAAAGTCATTTAATTTGCCACACAGTGTTGTTTATTCAAATGTAGGTATAACCTATTTGTTTTGTTTGTGTTTTTAGCAAAGTATTGGGGAGTAGAGCTATAAGTGTCTACTATAAGAACTCAAACTATTTAAGATAGCAGCAGATGCTGAAGATCATGCCTTGAAGGCAGCCTCTCAAGGATCCTCTCAAAGGATGGAACTATATACAAGTACATACTTGGCAGTTGACAAAAGATGTCAGAGCTTACTACTAGACACTGAATTCCTGGTGACTTACAGTTTCACCATGTTCAGTGATAAAGAATCTTCAAGATGGGCACCTTTGAAAAAATGTGTCCATTAATGATATCTCTCACACAAATCTACTGAGAATAAGGAAAGAATCACTCAGAAGGAGCTGACAATTCTTTTCAGCCTTTTTTTCTCCTTAAAGTTGTGACAGTTTCAGAGACTTGCCCACAAGTGCCCCTCATTTGTTCATTCCTTATTCTGGCATTCATTAAAGTCTTTCATGCATTTGTTTGACTTTTCTTCTTTATTTTGACCTCAGTTGCTAATTACAAAACACTTTGCTTTAAAATGCCCTAATTGATCATAACTTGAATGATAAATTTGATATTTCATAATATGTTCATTTTAGTAATAACAGTAGAAAATGTTCTTATCATCAAGACACCAAAACTATCATTCCGTTAACGTTAATATGAAAAAAAAATAGACCAACTTAGCTTTGGCTGAACATTTCAGCCACAAAAGTGAAATTTTCAGACATTTTAATGACTGAAGATACAATCTGAATTGAAAAACAGTTTTGCAAATTTTCTTAAATTAACAAAACATTTATGCAAATTTTTTTAACCAGTTTCTCCAAAAGATTTAAGAAAGGAAGTCTACAAAATTTCCAACAGTTATTGGAAAATTTTACTTTGTTTCATCATTGATTAAGCTCTCCAACTAAGATGAAAAAAAGCTCTCTTTTTGGCCACTACTATGAATTCCATTTGAGAAATAAGGATGCTAGGTGACCATTTTAATAGTTCTGGTTTGATTTCTGAAAGCCTCTTTATTTTAATATGATAAATTTGGCAATTCAGTAATTGCAGTAATGTGAATGGGTTGCAAGTTTATTTACCAATTCTAAAATAAATGACCAGTTCACCACAGTGTTCACTTTGATATATCTGTCCATGAAAACCTTTTGTCAAAGAACCAAGATGTCTATTAATATTGTTGCCTAACTGTAATGCATCAGCTCTTAAAACATTAGTAACTTAGAATCGTAATAGGTTTTTCTTCAAGAGCTGTCTACAGTGTCAGGGACTGGAAAGACCTCATTGACCAAAATAAGATTTCTTTGTCATTATGGGATATTTCATCATCCTTTAGAGGTTGTTTGATTTCTGGAATTGTTCCTCTATACATACTTTGCCTGAATGCTTTGTTGACAGCCATTACAGTGTGATCTCTTGATTCATTTTAAAGGGTTATCTCCATGTCATAGTCAGTTGAGGATCTTGAAGGCAGGTGCTATGTCTTTGTGGGCTTTGTGTTCTGGGTTGCTCAATGAAGCTATGAGGCAGGGCAGATCAGGAAAAGGCCATTGATGTGGATTTGGGGGAGGAGTTACCAGCCCATTTTAGATTTGAACCAAACATTGGCTTTTCCACATATCCACCAGCAGCGACAGGAGGAGCTAATAGAATTTGCAAAGCCTGTGGGCTTTCATTTTCAGTTTTTAGAAGCTTAAATAGTTTATCCAAAATTAAAGCAACAATAACATTCCAAATTATTCACTGCCTTTCATCTGACCTTAATGAGACTACACCAGGTTTGTTTTTTTTTTAATGTGCTCGTAAGAACAATGAGTTTTTTTCTAGCTATATTGCCAATTCAACCCAAAATTTGAATTTTCTATTTTTGCTAATTCACAAAAGCTCCTGGAGCTGTGGTATTCACCAACCTGGGCCTGCCTGCCTGAAGGGCATAAGGAAAGGAACGAAGAAAAGGAGCCTGTAAAAGTGCTCCAATATAGCAAGTAGGTTGATATTTGAGCCTTATCACCACTTCCGCTGGCTGACTGACCCTTTAAGGCCAAACTACTGTAGTTGGGTGTGGTCAGGACTGGTGATGAACAAGGTAAATATGTGGTGTGTGGGTGGAGGGAGGGTATACTTCTGGTGGGGAATAGATGGGATCCAAGGAAGAGAAGGTAAGGCCAGAAGTGAGACTGTGCCACTGCAGGGTAATGCAGTAGGGTGAAGCAAAAGGATAAACACAAAGCACATTTATTTGACATGTCAAAGTTTATAAGATGCAATTCACAACAACCCTAGAGAGAAGTTTAATATATGTGTATATATAATAATAATAATTATTATTATCTCTATCTCACAGATGGGGAAATAGTCTCAAGGAAGAGAAAGAACTTCAATATTCTCACAGAATGAAGTAGAGGATGCTTGGATTGAGGTATGTTTACAAAAAGGAAGGAAAGAGAAAGGGCTTGAGGAATATAGGTCAGAGCCATGTCCTCCATTGGGGAAGCTGGATTACCTAACCTAAGAATTAACAGGATATCAACTCTCCATTTTTGAACTCATTCTATTTTGTTTTTATTTAGCCATGTGGGGTTTCTAACCTGGGGCACTCCCCTCTCACACCTAGGAGCTACAGAATAGTTCTCCCTCCCTCCCTCCCCCTCCACTCTCTGTGGGTCCACTCAAAACAATAGCCTGGGAGCCCCTTCTGGTATCTGCACTGGATGTATGCATAAATTCTTGTTGTCTCTGCAATCCCAAATGAGTGTTAGCTGAGTGACTTCTTCATTCCTCTCTGGGTTTTGTTCCTGTCTTCTGTCCCTACCATGCTTCAATGGCCTTCTCATCATGGAAGATCCCTTTGTCCTTACAACCCTTTCCTCTAATTGATCAGTTCTTCTTGGAACTGGGAAAATACCCAGGCCGGATGTTGACTCCTTTCTCCCTCTCCAGGCTCTGCTTCTGACCCTCTGGATTCTTTATCTACCATACCTCCTTCCTCACCCCTGTTCTTCCGCTTCTCTCTTTACTTTTCAGCTTCTTTTTCTATTATCTTCCTCAGTTAGAATGTAAATGCCTTGAGGATGGGGACTATATTTCTTTTTTCTTTTATTTGTATAGTTGATCCTTAGCACAGTCTCTGGCATGTAATAAACACTTAATAAATAACTGCTGACTTTCTGACCGACCCTTCCAATGCAGAGTACAACTCCTTGCTACCGTCTTCTGGAATCATCTCTTTAGGGTCACTCAAATCATCTTAATCTCAGTCAGCTTGGGCTAGAGACACTTTTCCATGCAAGGATGCTATATGCTGATTGCTCTGGGAAAGCTAGGTGGTGCAGTAGATAGAGCTTTGGGCTTGGAGTCAGGAAGAGTTCAAATTTGACCTGCTGTGTGACCCTGAGTGAGTCACTTAACCTTGTTTGCCTCAGTTTCCTCATCTGTAAAATGAACTAGAGAAGGAAATGGCAAACCATCCAGCATCTTTGCCAAGAAAACCCCAAATGGTGATATGAAGGGTTTGGCTTGACTGAACATTAAATTAGCACCTATCTGGCAAAAACCAGGCAGAGTACCCCAAGGCTAGGAATGTATCATTTCTTTTATACTCCTAAGTTTGGGTGAAAGTTAAACCCTTTTATTTTGGATAACTACCAAAACTAATGTTAAAAATATCTTTAGATCTTTCTACTTAGCATACACATAAATTTAAGGTAAAACAAAAGGTAAACTAAGGAGGAATTTCTGTTTTTATTAGACATCTGTCAACAGCAAAGTCTAATTTTTGTCAGTGACAATTTCAGTCTCCCTACTTCATAACTCCACATATTTGTTTTGTGAGGCTGGTAAAATGAACCTGTCCAGTTATTGAAAGAATGGTAAAAGGGAGAGGAAAAATATGTTGATGCTCTAGTGCCCATGAATTTTTATCTATAAATTCTGATTAAAACTCAGAGCCTACAGAATCTGCCCTCCCCAAAGGAGGGGCCCAAGTGTGGCTAGTGATTCATGACCCTCAGGTGTAGAAGGGATTGAATTCCTGACTGGTTAGTTATGCAGTTTGCAGAATACCAGGCACATCATAGGTGCTTACTAATGCTAGTTGACTGATTTCAGCTCTGGCTAGCCAGTTCTGCAGTAGTAGCAGAACCAGATCCCAAGTTAACTAGGCAGCTTTCAACTCTGGAGCTCATAGATTGAACAACAACAGTACCCTATCCAAGCTCCACTTAATGGCTATTTTTTGGGTCCTCCTAGGAGGCAATGTCTGAAGGAATGCCCACTGGAGTCTGTACATTATGGTTGGCTTCTGTTTTCTCTCCTTTGGCTTGTATCTCTTTCTATCCAGACGACACTGAGTTAAAGATGTCCTGAATAATGCATTCTCTTTTCCATCCATAATTAGCTGAGGTGTTTGAGGATTCAGAGGATGTAGTTTGGGGTTAGGGTGTGAATAATTAACCCTCAGCAAGCTGAGGGACTAGGTCTCTACCGGAAAGATAAAGGGCTTTCACTTTCAATGTAAGTACTCAGGCTAATAAAATAGAAGGGTTTACCTTTCACCCAATAATTCACAATAGAATATATGACGTGCTTCATTTAACCTGACAAAAGGTGCAAAAAGATTCCTATATGAGCCAGTAGAGTCAAAACAACAATTCTCAATTCCCTCTCCAGGGAGTCCTCCTCTATGTGTTGTCTTCTAAGAGAATGTGAGTTGCTTGAGAATAAGGATGGTCTTAATGTTCTATTTGTATCCCCATCATTTATTTCAATGTAAGAGTTTAACAAATGTTTTTTCATTTATTCAATAAAATGGCAATATTAATTTGATTATGGTTTTAGAACTAGAAAGTGAGAGAAGGGGTACCCATAGGCTGCCAGGGTAAGGAAACTGGAGAAAATATCTAGCCTGGTTTAGGTGTAGTAGGCTACAGTGAAGCATTCACTAACAGTATTGGGGTCCCATGGTAAAAATTCCAGAGATGAAAGGATTAAGTCTACCAGGGCATCATCACTGGTTTGGGTAGCAAGGCAGATGGAAAGGTGGTGGCCCAGAATTAAGAAAATACTTAAGACAAAAGGTATTCAAGGGCATATTTAAAAATATAAGAAATCATAAAGCATCTCAAAAAGCCCATTATATTTCATCAGAGGATAAAGATCTCAGCTTCCTGGATAATTTTGATGGAAAGATTTTCCTTGGTGGGAGCTTGCCAGTCAAGACAAGTAAGAAAATTCACCCAGTTCTGTGTCCATTGTAACACTCAGATATTAGGATGACAGATTCTAAGTCTAAACTCATCACCACTGTGTGTGTGTGTGTGTGTGTATTTGTATATCTATATGGATATCTATCTCTCTATGTAAATCACATATATACATATGTACTAGGCTTTTAAAATTGCCATTATCAGTTCTGCTAAACTTTTTGGTAATCACACCAGTCTCTTGTCCCTTCTGTTGTTGATTCATACGCAGCATGAACCACTTTATCATTTCATGTTGTTGGATCTGTGCCCCTCACAAACGTAGTCAGATATGGTTGAGTTCTTACACTTGAATAAACAGTTTTAAAAATAGGCTGTGATTATGTTTGGAATCTTTGGATTTGAGTAATTTTCAGTACTAGAAAGTGTTTTATCATATTGTTGGATAACATAGTGGCATCTATGCTCACAATTTGGTTTTGTTCACTTAAAAAATCATTCAGGGTTTTCTCCATGATTTAATGAAAATTCACCAGAGAACTAATACTAGTCACGTCTAGTGTGTGTGTCTGTGTCTGTGTCTGTGTCTGTGTCTGTGTCTGTGTGTCTGTGTGTGTGTGTATGTGCTCACATGAGTGTGTGCACACATTTTTAATTTTTAACATGGCTTGATGTTCTTAAACCTCTGGTAACCACAGGAAGAACAATGACAAAGCTACTGTCTGGAGGTCATCCTTTTTTGTTATTATACAGTGCTGTTTCAGATTTGGTGACAGGGAACAAATCTGCTTGTTCTCCATAGCACATACTTTGCTTTTCTCCCTCTTCTAGGGTCCTGCTTTATTGTCCCTTCTCTATAGGAGTGTGCTGGAGCCAGCTTGAACCAGCTTAGAAATCAGTACATGCTACAAATTGTGGCTTGACTAATTGTTTGGTTGTTTGTCTAGACTGAAGAAAGAGTTGAAAAAGATATCAATAAAGCTGATTAAACTTAAAAGGGTGTTATGAATACATGTTTTCCAGAGAGCCAGTCATGAAACATTTACCAACATCCCTTTGCTTCCCTTCCATCCCAACTAGAGAATGTCTTCTTACTTCTCCTCCTTTCTATGTCCTGTGCCTTCCTCATCAATGACTAGAAAGCTTCTTCTATAAAACAATCCTTGACCAACTTAGAATCATAGGATTTAGAACTAGAAGAAGCCTCATAGATAGTCTCATGCAATGCCCCCATAATATTTATAATAATAGCTAGCATTTACATAGCTCTTTGAGGTTTGCAAAATATTTTACACCCATTATTTCATTCCACAGTTAAGGAAACTGAGGATAAGAAAGGATTTGAAGGAGGAGGATTGATTAGGTGACCTCCAAGATCCCTTCCAGCTCTCCATCCTCTGATCCTTCCTGTTGGACCCAAAGGAGAGAACTCTCACTGCATTCACACAACAACCAGAACCTCCTTCCTTTGACTTCAGCGTGAAAGACTTGTTGATTGATTAATTGACTGTGTGCTCCAGGCCTCCTTGGCTTTCAGCATCAGCCAACCAGGCTACTGTAGTCCACTTTCACCTTTGTTCTTCATGTTACTCATAACCTCTTTTGAGGTGCTATTGTTTCATGTGAAAAATGATACCAAGAAAAACACTTTATTGTTTGGTAATTTTGTACTGGAATGTACTGAAATGTGGTTCTGCTATTGTTTATTGAAAGAATGAAGATATTTCCATCAGCTCTTCATTAGAAGAAAGCAAACTTTGAAGTGGGATTTAAACAAACCTCTTGAATTAGACTAGAAAACATCATGGTCTAGAGGAAGAATTTCCTCCAGATGAGGGCCTGTTGAATTAGGAAGACAAGCCAGGGAAGTTCATTGGAAATAGTAAATGAGGTTCCATTTTCCACCTCAAACAATTGAACCTAGAGAGAGACGTGATTGTTGTCTTCAGATATCTGAAGGATCATCTGTCATATGGGAGGGAGATGAGGCATTATTTTGCTTGATTTGGAGGATGAAAAATGAATAACTGAGTAGGATTTGCAAGAAGGTAGTTTTGGCTTGGTATAAAGGAGAGCTTTCTTACAATTAGAGCCATCAGAAAATGAAATGGGCTTCCTTTTGTAGTAACAAATTATCCATTACTGTCTTTTAAGCAGAAGTTTTCTGGACATTGGTTGGTATTATTGCAATTGGGGTTTCTAGGAAATCCAACTTAATGATTTCTAGATGCCTTTCCATCCTCAAGGTTCTGATTACAAATCGGTGTCACCTTGGACTAACCATTGAACTTCTCTGGTCTTCATTTCCTCATCAGCAAAATGGGAGTAGTGACACCTTTCTAATTCACCTCCTAGGGTTTATTAAGAAGACCAAATGAAATAATGTATGTAAAGTACTTCGTAGCTAGAATATGCTATTTAAGTGGAAGCGAGGTGCGGGGTTGTGGAACAAAAGGCCCCAAAGCAGGCAACATTGGCAAATGTAAGATCACAATTATAATAATGTTTTGTTTTTAATTTTTAAAAATGAGAATGTTCTGTTTCTTGAGCAAAATGAGAAAAGGATATAATCAGTGAATAGAGAGTTGAAAGAGCACAATTGCAAATGTAAAACAATGGGGGTGGAGCCAAGATGGTGGAGTAGAAAGATGGATCTGTAGAAACTCCCCCCTATAACTCATAAAATACCTGTAAAAAATAACTCTAAACAAATCCTAGAGGAGCAGAAGTCACAAAATGAATGAGTGAAAGATATTTCCAGCCCAAGGCAGCCTGGAAGGCTGACAGGAAAGGTCTATTGCACCAGATGTGGAGTAGAGTGCAGCCCAGTCTTGGCCATGGGGCACTGTTCTAGGACTAGAACAGGCCTCAGGAGGTGGAATCCCCAGCAACAGCTGTGGTTCCTAGATTGCTCAACCCACAAATACCAAAGACAGCTTCAAAGGTCAGTGAGAAAGCTCTCTCACCTGGGTGAGAAGGGGACATTGTCTGACCCCGCAAGCAGCAGCAACTGCAGCAGCAGCATCTATTTTTGGAGCCCTCCATCTAAAGACCCTGGAGGAATTGAGTGACTGATCTGGATCTCAGCCCTGAGTGGTGACCCTAGGATGAGGAGGAGTGCTGGCTGGCATGGTAGAGCTGGTGGAGACTCTGGAGAAGGAATCCTATTGGCAGATCCTGGGCAGAGCAGAGTGCTTGTGGTTGCTCACAGACAAGAGCGCAGACCAGGAGAGGAGTAAGCTGCTCTCCCTTGATTGTGCCACCTTGGAGGAACTGAGAACTTATAGGTCCCCAGAGTGTACCCTCCTCTTGACAAAGGACTCAAAAATCAAGTAGCTGGCTGAGAAAATGCCCAAAAAAGGGAAAAAAAATAAGACTATAGAAAGTTACTTTCTTGGTGAACAGGTATTCTCTTCCATCCTTTCAGATGAAGAAGAACAATGTTTACCATCAGGGAAAGACATAAAAGTCAAGGCTTCTGTATCCCAAACGTCCAAAATAAATATGCAGTAGTCTCAGGCCATGATAGAGCTCAAAAAGGATTTTGAAAATCAAGTAAGAGAGGTGGAGGAAAAATTGGAAAGAGAAATGAGAGTGATGCAAGAAAATCATGAAAAGTGAGTCGAGTTTGCTAAAGGGAACCCAAAAAATGCTTAAGAAAATAACATCTTTAAAAATAGGCTAACTCCATTGGAACAAAAGATCCAAAAAGCCAATGAAAAGAAGAATGCTTTAAAAAGCAGAATTAGCCAAATGAAAAAGGAGGTTCAAAAGCTCACTGAAGAAAATAGTTCTTTAAAAATTAGAATGGAACAGATGGAAACTAATGATTTTATGAGAAACCAAGAAATTACAAAACAAAACCAAAAGAATGAAAAAATGGAAGATAATGTGAAATATCTTATTGGAAAAACAACTGACCTGGAAAATAGATCCAGGAGAGACAATTTAAAAATTGTGGGACTACCTGAAAGCCGTGATCAGTAAAAGAGCCTAGACATCATCTTTCATAAAATTATCAAGGAAAACTGCCCTGATATTCTGGAACCAGAGGATAAAATAAATATTGAAAGAATCCATTGATCACCTCCTGAAAGAGATCCAAAAAGAGAAACTCCTAGGAATATTGTAACCAAATTCCAGAACTCCCAGGTCAAGGAGAAAATATTTCAAGCAGCTAGAAAGAATCAATTTGAGTATTGTGGAAGTACAATCAGGATAATACAAGATCTAGCAGCTTCTACATTAAAGGATTGAAGGACATGGAATGTGATATTTCAGAAGTCAAAGGAACTAGGATTGAAACCAAGAATCACCTACCCAGCAAAATTGAGTATAATACTTTAGGGGAAAAAATTGTCATTCAATGAAATAGAGGACTTTCAAGCATTCTTGAGGAAAAGACCAGAACTGAATAGAAAATTTGACTTTCAAACACAAGAATCAAGAAAGGCATGGAAAGGTAAATGGGAAAGAGAAGTCATAAGGGACTTACTAAAGTTGAACTGTTTATATTCCTACATGGAAAGATAATATTTGTAACACTTGAAACTTTTCTCAGTATTTGAGTAGTTGGAGGGATCATACACATATACACATATACATATATGTATATCTATCTCTTTCTATATATAGATACATATACAGAGAGCACAGGTGAGTTCAGTAGGAAGGGATGATATCAAAAAAAATAAAATTAAGAGGTGAGAGAGGAATATATTGGTAGGAGAAAGGGAGAAGTGGAACAGGACAAATTATCTCTCATAAAAGGCAAGAAAAAGCTTTTTCAGTGGAGGGGAAAAGGGGGGAGGTGAGAGGGAAAAAGTGAAGCTTATTCTCATCACATTTGGCTGAAGGAGGGAATAACATGCACACTCAATATGGTATGAAAATCTATCTTACACTACAGAAAAGTAGGGGAGAAGGGAATAAATGAGGTGGGGGGATGATAGAAAGAAGGGCAAGTGGAAGGAGGGGGTAATTAGAAGTAAACACTTTGGGGGAGGTACAAGATCAAAAGAGAAAACAGAATAAATGGGTAGGATAGGATGGAGGGAAATATAGTTAGTCTTACACAACATGACTATTATGGAAGTCGTTTGCAAAACTACACATATATAGCCCATATCAAATTGCTTGCCTTCTCAGTGGGGATGGGTGGGAAGGCAGGAAGAGAGAGAAGTTGAAACTCAGAGTTTTAGGCATGAATGTGGAGAACTGTTTTTGCATACAACTGGGAAATAAGAAATATAGGTAATGGGGTATAGAAATCTATCTTTCCCCACAGGATAAGAGAGAAGATGTGGAGAAGGGAAGGGAGGAGTGTGAGAGAAGGGAGGGCAGATTGAGGGAAAGGGTAATCAGAATGCATGACGTTTTGGGTGGAGGGAGGGGAGAGATGGGAGAAAATCTGGAACTCAAAATTTTGTGAAAATGAATGTTGAAAACTAAAACTAAATAAATAAACATAAAAAAAAGTAAAGCAATGAACAGATCATTGGATCTGGGGACCTGAGTTTGAATCCTGGCTCTAGTATTTACTCCCTGTGTTATTTTAGGAGTTAGTTGCTTCATGCCTTTGGATCTCAGTTTCATCTTCTGGAAAATGAGGGGATAAATTAGGTAACACCTCTAGTTTTCTTCCTCCTGCCCCACCCCCAACATACATAAACACACACCCTTGGTTATTTTTTTTTCCAAATTTACTTCCTGTTGGTTAATGAAGAATCTGTTTATAAGGAGATAGTAAGCAATACACAAATAACCACAGAGTTCTTGATCTTATGAAATAGATGAGCTCTGCTGGGTCTCTATGGAAGGCTTCAAAATTATCTGGGAACATTTCTGTGATGATGTTTTAAACAAAGAAAAAATGCAACATACTTTAATATCCTTTGAAATAGCTGATGTAAGGCAATAGCTACTCCCTCCCCCTTTCTCTGGAATTTAAGGAGGCTAGATATAGTGGAGCAGCCTCAGGAAAATCTATGTATATATTAAAAAAAGAAAAAAAGCAGCTGCTGGGGTTGAATGGCTTGAGTTGGGATAATGCACTTTTCAGTGCAGTCAAGACTATGAGGTATTTCAGGCTTGCTGAATATTTAATTTGATTTTTATTCATGTAAGTGTTTGTATGTTTGATTTATGTTGGTGACACTGGCCCTTCTCAGTTTTAAAATCTATTCCATTAAACTGTACTGTTTTTGACATAGTCTAAGAAATAATGAATGGAATTGGGGCCGGATAATTCTGTTCCTTACAAAGTTGTATTCATTAGCTTGTAACTCATTGTCTTAGCTCAACATGTTTATCTCGTTGTTACTTTGTATACATTTACATGCTGGATTCATGTTCAAATGCCACCCAAGGGGCCCCTGTATTCTCAGGGGGCTTGTGAAGAAAGGGGCTTCTGTGGCCCCAGATTTTAAAGCTCACCACACAGTCTAAAGCCTTCTATGCCTTTCTGTACCAACATGCATCCTCTTTACTTGTACTCCATACATTGTACTCCTTGGAGCACAACACATGGGGAATAGAATTTTTTAAAAAAACAAAAAATCTCTCTCCTCCCTCACATTTGTCAAGGTAGAAACAGCAGACATAGCAAAGTGGTGTGGTCGTCATGCCACCACTGTAGAAGGTCCCTGTCTCTTTCAGAGTGTCCACAGGGCAGCAGCTAGGACTTACTGATGCAATTTTTGGCTGTTTTACCTTACCTAGCACTGCAGACTTAGGGTTTGAAGGCACCTTAGTGGTCATTTAGTTTAACCCCCAAACTGCACCTTGAATTTACAGATAAAAAAAACAGAAGCTTGGAGAAATGAAGTGACTATGGTATAATAAGTAGCTAATAAGTAACAGGGCTGAGATTTGAAAACTAGTTCACTGTGGTTCCAATAATCTTTGTACTTGTACTTGTACATGCTGAATTTTTGTGGATCCCACTTGGTTATTCATGGGCTGATAGCCTGACCTTCATTTCATGATTTCTATTTAATCCTCTGGGCATTTAGATGACCCAGTGGATAGAGTGATGGGCCTGGAATTAGGAAGACTCATCTTCATGAATTCAATTCTGACCTCAGATACGTACTAGCGGTGCAACCCTCAGCAAGCCACTTAACTCTGTTTGCCTCAGTTTCTTCACCTATAAAATGAGCTAGAGAAGAAAATGGCAAACTACCCCAGAATCTTTGCCAAGAAAACCTCAAAGAATCATGCAGAGTTGGACATGACAGAAAATGATTGAACAACAACAATTTAATCCTCTGGATTTCTTATGCTGTTAAATTCTTAAGCTTGACCCCAGCAAGCCTTTCGTATTATCCTTTCAGATCATGATTTGCCATGTCTTCCCCTCTTTCTCTTTTCCCTCCCTAGCAATGTTCCAGTGCCCTCTCTTTGGGAACCTGATAATTATCTTCAGTCACTAAGAATATCACTCCTGTCACTGGAGGGGGGATGGTATGCAGCAACATTCTAGACCATACAGAGGGATGCACAGACAAAAAAGACATTGAGGCAACCAGAGATTTGGAGACAGAAAACTTGAGTTTTAGCCCTGGTTATTTTGTTTTTTAGCTTTGAGATCTTAGGCAAGTCTGGGCTTTTCATCTTTGAGCTCCAAAGTCTAGCTCCAACCTACCTTTCTAGTCTTATTTCAAGTTGCCTCTCTTCAAGTACTCTAAATTTCAGCCATCTTGCACTCCATGCTATTCTCTGAACTCAATATGCCAACTTCCCCCTACCTCAGTGTAGTAGACTGCCTTCTCATCACCACCTTTCAGCATCTTTTCCTTCTTTCAAATGATGTGTCTGGTTGCAGAGTATGAATGTCATCACTTGAAGGCTCTGACTGGTGGGGAGGTTTTGAAAAAGGGAGCACAGATGGAGAGGTCATCTGTTTGTGGTCAGAGGTCAGAGTAAGAGGAATAGAAGAAAACTATGTGGAATTTCAGTATAATGGTATCTCCAGACTCTGAAGTCCTGGCAGAATACTGGTATTCTCAGGTTCAAGCTTCATAGATTTCTAATGTGCCTCAAGACTCCAGCAGTTTTCTAGATTCTCCTGAAAAATTTCTGAAGATTTTCTTGAGGTTAAAAAGCACTGAAACCTAAGTTCCTAGTATTGGAGCTGTGAGTTCTAAAGTGGCAATTCCTTTCCCATTATAAAAGAATTATGCTCATTTGTCTATGCGATTGTGGGGGGTAGGGAGGTAGAGAATTATTTTACTCCTTGGTTCCCTCTTGTTATTTATATTTTTTTATGTCTAATTAAATTTGTTTTGCTATTATTGTTACTCTTATGTGACCTATTGTTGCAAATGTTGTATTGATGGGGGCTCAGATTGTGTTTTGTATAACTGATTATTCCAAATGGCTACATTGAATCTGAAAAAGTAAAAGGAGCTTCAGAACCAGCGTTCTCAGAGTTTTCAGAGCCTATTTCTTTCATATGTTTGTGTTTCTGTTGCATAATACATTGCTTTATACAGGATAAACACTTAAAACATGTGTGTTGAATGAATTAGTGATGCCGGCAAGCTCTCAGAAAACTCTTTGGAACTGTCCCCTTTTGTATTCTTCCTCACTTACCACGATCCGCTTTGTGTAAATGCTCACCTCCTTTCCCTTGCACTCAAACCAGAAATTTATTAGCAATTAAGAGACAGGTAAATGACAACAACAAAACCTACTGAAAACCAACCCCACCTCCCCCAAACAACAGCCCACAAACTTCCAGAGAATTCTAGAATGATTACATTACAGATATCAGAAATATTATTCTGAGATTTCTTTAAATTTGGTAATATTCTAAGAGTACAAAACTTGGCTGAATCTGTTCCACTCCCCAAATAAAAGCATTAGATCTGGAGCATGCCTAGAACTGCTGTCCTGATCCTTTGCTCACAAGCATCTTTCCTTCTCCTATATGCATCTGAGTGTTCATTTTCTTCCCATCCCTCCTTACATTAATTGTCTACTATACTCCTTGTACCCCCACTCCTCAACTAGAGTAGTGTTAAGGCTTAGCACTCCCACAGTATGTAATAACTATATGCAGTGTTACCAAATACACACACACACACACACACACACACACACACGTGCTTGTGCTCACAGCACTGGAGAAGGAGCAACAGCATTCAAGTTTTCCTTTATTTTTGCTCTTCAAGTTCCCAGACAGGGCTAGTGCTAGCAAAAACTGGTCCCTCCTACTTTCTGTTTCCTTCCTTCCCTTTGTGACATCCTTCCACCATGGTATTGAGAAACCCCTGCCCGAAGGTTTCTGTTGTGGTACCCTACCTACATTGCAATTTCCTAGCAGCAACCTATATTTTGTGTTACTTTTTTTCATCTGTAGCTTTATCAAAACTGAACTCTGCAATTTTCTTTTCCTGTAGAAGCCTGCTCTCAGCTAGCTATCACTGGAAAGCAAGCTGATAAGATAATGTACAACAAAGGATTTAGCATATTATCTTTACCAGGATATTTGTATTTTAAGGAATTAATTAGTTTTTTGTCATTCATTTGTTCAGTGATGTCTGACTTTATGGACTATAGCATGCCATACTCTTCTGTCTTCTACTTTCTCTTAAAGTCTGTCCAAGTTCATGTTTATTGTTTCCATGATACTATCCTATCCATGGTCTTTTCCAATGAGTCATGTCTTCTCATTATGTGGCCAAAGTACTGCAGCTTCAGTATTTGACCTTCCAGTGAATAGCCTGAATTAATTTCTTTAAGTATTGACTCCTTAATATCCAAGGGACTCTCAAAAGTCTTCTCCAGCATCACAATTCGAAAGTGTTGTTTCTGCAGCTCTCAGTTTTCCATCCACTGATTACTGGAAAAACCATAGCATTGACTATATGGACCTTTGTGGGCTAGGTGGTGTCTCTCCTTTTTAGTGTGCTGTCCAGTTAATTAGTACTTGAAGTCAAAGAAATCAAGCCCTAATAGTGACATTTCAGGCTTTGAGAATTCACATAGTAAATGCTTAATAGATGCTTAATTCATTCAGTGATTCATTCAGATAGGTGGTGGCCCATTTCACTTATATCAATAGTCATTCCTTTTCTCTGAACTTTAATCTTTAAGAGACTAAGTAGCAATTTTTAAGAACCCTGCTAAAGAGGATTGCTTATTTGTTGTATTAACCATAGAATAGAATGAATCCAGGGTACTGCCTATAAATACCTTGTGACCTGCCCATCTAAACTTGGAAATTTTCAGTGGGTTGGGATAGTTCTGATTCTAGTGGTTTTTCTGCTATTTTTGTTAAATGATCTTTCCAAGTTTTGCATGTGATGATACTAAACCAGAGTCCTTGAGTACAATTAATGTCAAATTTTTGTAGGGGTTTAAGGTTTATCTAATACTTTCCACAACCCTGTGAAGTAGGCAATGCAAGTTCAATTATCTCTATTTGCAAATGAATAAACCCAAGCAAACCTAGAATAAGCAATCTGGTTGTGTAGCTAGTGAGTGTCAGAGCTAGGATATAGTACTGTGACTTGAGGTCTAGTGGCCTTTGTACTCTACCTCTAACCGTCTTAGAAGCCCCTAGACATTTGGAAGAGACAGAAGGCAACAGTCATGCCTATGCTAGAGGTCTAATTGCTAACTCACTGTCATTATCATGTTTATATTTAATTAAAAAAATATATATCAGCATTTTGACTTTCTTGAGGGCTTTCAAAACCTTACATAGAAATCTTATATGAAAGTGGTTTTTTTATAGTTCTAATTTTGTTTTTGTAAATTTTATTTTGTATGAAAGACATGGGTTCAAATATGAGCTTTCTTGCTTTTTACCTATATGACCTTCGGCACATAACCGCAGTAGATAATCTCTAGAAACTTTCCAACTCTAAAATCCTATGATTTGATAAATGTCCTAAAGATCAACAACGTTCCTGTTCTGCCACAATACTGTGAATGAACTGTCAGGTAATTTCAGTAGGATATGTTGCAGAGAGAAAAATATCTGTGCATACTTTCCTCCCCAACTATGTTAAGCAAGGTTTCTTCTTCCAAAAGTCCTGTGTAAGTCTAGCTTTTCAGTGATGCACTGGGGTGAATGTTGTGGTTCACTTATTTTTGGTTTGTATAATCCCTTCTTATGAGGTAGGCAGTATACATTATCTGCCTGCCTATCTATCTATCTATCTATCTATCTATCTATCTATCTATCTATCTATCTATCTATCTATCTATCTTTCCATCTATCATCTATCTATCTGTCTATCTATCTGTCTATCTATCTATCTATCTATCTATCTATCTATCTATCTATCTATCTATCTAATCCATCCATCTATTTAATGCAAGGTATGCCTACAATCTCCAAGGAAACCTTTCCTTGGTAATATAATAAGTTCTTGCACTCAGCAACTATTTATTCTTCCAAGTCTGCTGAGTGTCTGTGTTAATTTAAGTAAGGTCATTTTTTCCAAAACAAAAATCAGTTCTTACTAGTAGCTCCCCCCGACCCCTGTTCATGAATTTATTTATTTCTATTCTCTCTTTTAACACTAATATTGACACTAGAATAACATTTTATAATTGAATAATTTTGAACACATGAAACTGCCTCTAACTACAAAGAACTTCTCTACATATGACAGTGCTTGGAAATATTCATTTTCCTTATCTCATTTCTCTGAGATAGGCAGCACTGTCTCACTACCACGATGGTGTCAATTTTTGTCTGAGCACACCAAATGCTATGTTAGGGAGTTTTATGTCTGGAAGTCTGGTGACAAATCGCTCATCTCTGAGGAGTCTACATCAAACACCATCTACACAATCTCGTCACAGCTGTAGAACTGTATGAGGTGGGTTGTCACATCTTCATTTCTATGAATAATTTAGTTCTTTCTTCAGCCTTTGATCCTTGATCTTTTGCAATTTTTAATATTTTGGACACATTTTTGTCGTGTAACCCTTGTGACATGAAGTGCCTGAATTCTTTTTTGAGAGATTTCTTTTATATTTGGCTTGTCCCTCTGCCTCTGAAAATCTAGGAACTTCTAAATCTGTGCTTCTAGATGGTCCTACCCATAGTGTTGGCCCCATCTCCCCTTGTAAGCACATGCTTTACATGACCCACAAGGGAGAAAAACAAGTATATTTACAAGTTGAAGAAAACAGAGTTCTTAGTGAATTTACCTGAACTATCAAAGTTCACAAAAAATAATTATATTTGCTAAGGAGCAATTTTTTCAGGCATAACATTGGACATGTCCAGGGGCTAGTAAGGCTCCTCTTGGATGTGGTCTCTCAGTGTCTCAACGTGGGACCCATTACAGTTCCCTGGGACTCCTAGTAGATGCTGTTAGCCGTCAACCTTCGTGTGACTCTCAGAAGCTCCCACTGGTGGTGTTCATTGTCCTTCAACGAGCACTTCTAGGCTCTGGCACTCCCAGCAGGTGACATGACTAGATCCAGAGAAAAAGATTCCTTCTTCCATGGCCTGATGAACCATGGCACCAGTCCAGACCAAAGTGCCTCTACTCTGAAGCCTCCCTTGCACTTGAGTTCTCTGGTCTATCTCTGGCCTCACATCAAAGTTTGCCCAGCAGTCTGGAGCACAAAGCCTCTTTTCTTCAAACAAGTCTTTGCCATTAATACTGGTGAATCATATTCTGAAGTCCTTTTTCCTTGCCAGCAAGCAGGTCATGTGATACCTTCTCATGTGATAACTTTTCATAGGCCTAAAGTTTTTTACAAAACACTGAGTTCCTTCTCTATGTTTCCTTCTGCCACACACTAATTAGTGTACTTGTGAGTTGGTCTAGCTATTCTGGGAAGCAAGCTGGAACCATGCCTCAAAAGTCACTATACTGTGCAATATCCTTTGACCTAGGAATACCACTACTAGGTCCATACTCCAAAAAGATTAAAAGAAGAGGAAAAGGACTATATATAAAAAAAAATAATTATAACAGCTCTTTTTGTCATAGAGAAGAACTGGCCACCAAGAGGGTGCCTATCAATTGGTAAATGGATAGACAAATGATGGAATGGTGTTGTTGTTGAGTCATTCCATTTGTTTCCAACTCTTCATGGCCCCATTTGGGGATTTCTTGGCAGAGATACTAGAGTGGCTTGCTATTTCCTTCCCCAGATCATTTTACAGATGAGGAAACTGAGGCAAGCAGGGTTAAGTGACTTGCCCAGAGTCATACAGCCAGTAAGTAGCTGAGGTCTGATTTGAACTCACATGTTCCTGACTTCAGGCTCACTCTATCCCTATGCTGCCTAGTTGCCCAAATTATGGTATATGAATGTACACAAGTCTTCCTAAGTTTCCCTGAAACCAACTATTTTGTCATTTCGTACTGTACAATAATACACATTCAAATTTTTGAATATTATTGAATATTGAATTAATATTGGCTATTATTAAAATGTTTGGATGTATATTATTGCACAGTACAAAATGACAGAATAGTTGGTTTCAGAGAAACCTGGGGAGACTTGTATGAACTGATGCAGAATGAAGTAAACAGAAGCTGAAAAACAACTTATTCATTAACAACATTATAAAGAAAAGCAGCTTTGAAAGATTTAAGAACTATGAGCAACATACTAAACAAGCAGAATTCCAGACAAGTAAGGATGAAGCATGCTACCCACCCACTGACAGACGTGATAGAACCAAGATACATGACACAAAATAAGAAAATATTTCCATATGTAGCTAATGTAGGAATTTGTTTTTATTATTATATATAGTTGTTGTAAGTGGTTTGCTTTTCTTTCTTTTTTCTTTTTTTTTTTTTTTGGTTTCCATTAGAAGGAGGAGGGTAAATAGGAGTGAGAGGGGTTAATCCCAGGGATAGAACAGTAAAAAAAGAAAAAAGGAATAAAAGAGCATCACTAAAGTAGCTTTAAAAATGTACAAAAAAAACCCAGGGGGAAACCCAGAAAGAATCACTGACAAACAGGGCAGCTTTAGAAAGTCGCATGTCAAATTTATCATATATTTCAATGAATGTCTCCAAAGTTTTCGTGCAGTTTTAAGCTTAAAACTGTAATTCTTTCTGATCTTACTTCTCTTTTCTTCTGTGCATTTTTAAACTGCTTCAGTGATCCTCTTCCCTTCCTTTTTTTGTTACCCTATCCCTGGGATTCCCCTCTCTCCCTCCTATTCATTCCCTCAAGTAGAAGAAAACCAAAAAAAGTCATAGTGAAATTTTAAGTTATTACATTAAATTTCATTAATTATAATTCAAAGTATATTATATTAAAACTGCATTAAGACTTTTGGGAAATCCTGCATAATAGTGATCCCCAGTTTTATATACACTTTTTTTTTATTATGCTGGAAACACCATTTTCCTTGATGTTTGTTAAATTCAGAATAAAAAAAATGTTCCTCCTGTCCCATGGAACAGTCAGGTCTGCTTCTTGGACATCTATGATAGTGAGGAGATTGGGGAAGGCCAAGCCTTCTCCAATGTTTTTTTGTAGAGTAGGAGCAGAAAATATACAGTCTTTGTTACAATTGTTGTGCTTGTCGACCTGATTATTTTGGTTCCTATTTATCAAAATGTTGTAATCTCCAAGACACAAAATCAGGGATTTAGACCTGGAAAGATTCTTCTTCCAACTTTGTTACTTAGAGATGAGGGGAAACTGAATAAATACAAATGGCAGAGGCAGAATTTGACCCCAGGTCATTTACCTCTAAATCCAATGCCCTTTCCACTATACCTCATTTCAGTGGTTTGTGGAGACAATTGGACAGAAGACATCCATTGTTTATTATAAACATTTGCTTGTTGAATTTTCCTCTTGACAAATAATATTAATTTATATTTTAAAATATTATATAGACTATCTTTCACCATTGTGGACAAATTCTCCCATATAGCAGGCATAGAACAAACGCTTGGCAGAACAGGGATTTTGTTACACATGTAATGTTGTACCCTTTCAGACTTTGATTATTCATCTGATTAAAAAGAGCAATGACAAAGACAAATATGAGATTCACATATTAAAAAAAAGAAAAACAAAACAGACTGGGGAGAAAATGCTCTTACTCAGGGCAGTGACTACTTCATTTCCTTGTTTTTTGCCTGCTCATTTGCATTTAAACAGTGGGAAAATTTGGGAGTTGAGATCAGGGGAAGCTCAAACCCTAGAACTGTTTTCTGATCATTGGAAAAATGTACATTGCCTGGTTTGGCATAGTTGGCAGGCATGAGGATTTAGTATTATACTGGTTATTCACCATAAACTTGACTAGAGTGAGGTTTCTTGCTGAGAAGACCTAGAACTAGACAAAAAAAGATGGTTAAAGAAAAGACCTCAGAAGGAAGAAAGGAGATGACTTCTCAGCAACGCTGTTGCTGCTTAGATTTGATTGCTAAAAGAGGCGGTAATTTTTCCATATTCAGAAATGTGAAATAGTCTAGAACATAGCTGAAGAAATGAAACTAGAGAAGTTTCTACAAATCCTAGGCTGAGAAACTTTGCCTAAGAACCTTTCTGAGAGAGAGCAGCACCCAGCCTAGCAGTGAAGAGGATCATCCCAGCAGAGGAACAGCCTAGCCCTGCAAAAGACTAACCCAACATTGTAGTACTAGAATGACCTAGGCCAGCAATATGGCAGACAGCCTAGTACTGGAGCACCAGCTTTGAATGGTGGAAAAGCAATAGATCAACCTCATAGCATAGCAGCTCATCTCAGCAGCAGAGTCACCTGTCTAACGTAGAAACCACACTCATCACTGCAGTGGATAGACTAGAGTCAGAAAAATCTGAGTTAAAATTTGTCCTTAGACACTAATTCTGTGATTCTAGCCTCTTACTGCCTTAGTTTTCTCATCTATAAAATGGGAATAATAATAGTACTTAACTCCCAGGTTTGTGGGAATTGAATGAGATTATATTTTAAAAATACCTTAAAGTATGGTATGAATGATAGCTATAATTAAGGATAGTTCCTAAGAAAGAGAAATTATATTGAGATCCACAGTTCTAGCGTTGTGAGTTGTCCTGGTCACATCTCCCTACACATGTGTTTTACTACCATGGTACTTTAATTTTGTGCCCACTCCCTACTACCCCCCAGACTCTGTGTGTATTGGTGGGAGAACACACCCCAGGTTTATAAGTGGAATGTGTAATGGTGTTCTTCTTTTGCTGTTTGGGTAATTGCTTTTTGTTAAGTGTTGGAGTCATCTGGTTTTATTAATCAGAAGTACACTGGTTGGGGCTCAGGTTCTATAGCAGTAGAACTGTGGCCATCCGTAGGAGTGGACCTTTTAATTCTGAACAGTAATTGTAGCAGGCACCATTGAGCCTGAGGAATAGGGCCAGGTACTTCATCAACAATTTTTGTATAATAAATTCCTCCTCTCCCCTCCATGATGAAGAAGATGAGTATATTTAAAATCAATACTAAATAAGCTAAGCAGTATGGTTACCATAGCCACAATCCAGTACCTTGTTGCATGGATTCACTCAGCAAATTGGGAGCATTTTTTTCTTTAGTTTTCCAGGGCATTAATCGTGACCACAGTAATTCACATTATTCTTCTTTACTTTTCGTTCCAGTCAGATTGGACTATGGCTTACCTATCTAGATAACATTTGACCTCCCAACTCTGCCTTTGCATCGACTATCTTGCCATGCCTGGAATAGTTTCTCTTTTCTCTTCTACCTCTTGGATCTTTCTGCTCAGCTCAAGTTCTGTCTGCTACAAGAGATCTTTCTTGATTCTCTCAGTTGTTGACACTCCCTTTAATCCCTCAAATTACTTTTCTTTCTTTTTTGCATATATTTTATATATGTTGTTTCCCCTCAGTGGACTGTAATCTCCTTGGAGACAGAGGCTGCATTTTTGCATTTGTGTCTCCCCATCTTAATATAGTGTCTGTCACACAGTGGGTACTTAATAAATACTTGCTGAATTTAATTTAATATCTTTTTTTAAATAAGGCAATCGGGATTAAGTCACTTGCCCAGGGTCACACAGCTAATTCATGTCAAATATCTGAGACTAGATTTAAACTCAGGTCCTCCTGACTCCAGGGCTGGTACTTCATCCATTGTGCCACCTAGCTGCCCTTAAATTTAATTTAGTTTGGAATCAGGGCTAATTGAATGTCTCTTACCTGATAGTCTGTTTTGAGATGCCAAAAATGTGACTATAACCACTAAAATAATTTGTGATAAAGTAAGCTTTTTTACACAAATCATATACTTAAAGTTCCGTTTATTCCAATAACACTCATTAGACTACCATCTGCTTGCCTCTGATTATCATCCGGACTACTAATAGTTTAATCTGAGTAATTCTATTTGCACATTGCTTCTAAATTTAGTGCTTTTCAAAGACTCCAGTAAGACTGGCCTCTGGGAAATCTTGGCTTTGATGTAGCATCTGGTTTTTAGGCAGGCTTTTTGCAGTACCTAACTGAGGTGGTTACTAAAAGAGCACAGTGAAAGTCAAGGGACTGGCCCAGAGTCACACAATCAGTTAGTGGATTAACCTGGAAGACTTGTGTGGTTTCTGTTTGTGTTAAAGCCCTAAGAAAACCCCCTTCAATTGTAGATGTCACATAGACACCATTTATGTATATACATCCTTGTAAAATACCTAAATGCATAAAAAGACACAAATTTTATAAACTTTGCTTAGATCATATTTATTCACATATTTTCCATCTGGTTATTCTCCCCTCTCTCATATTTTGTGAAGCTCAAGAAAAAAAAAGACTTCTGGAATATCCCAACCTTCTTCATGGCTTTGAAACAGCAACAGCGATTTTCAGGAGAATCTGCTTATTGGAGTAGAGAGAACTTTCAGCTTGGAATCAGAAGACTGGGTTTTAGTTCTAGCCCTGCCACTTGCTAGCTGTGTGACTTTGTCTTCACATCTGTAAAAATGGGGATAATTATACCCATCTTGCTTACTCCAGGGGGTTGTTAGGAGAATCAAGTCCTGTGAAGACATCATGTAACTAGAAAACACTAGTTAAAGATAAGCTATTATGAAGTGTTCCCTTCTTTATTCTTTCTAGTGGATGGCTAGGTAGTATAGCAAGTAGAATCTTGGATTTGAAATCAGGAAAAATCAGGAATGTGCTGATAAATGTTTAACAACGAGGTCTGTGGAAAAATGTATGCAAGGCACACTTTTAAGTTGAGTCTGCATTTTTAACCTTTTCTTAAAATTAGGTAACTCACAAAGCAATAAATCAAGTCCTAATTTGTAGTATTTGCCAATTTCCAAAGTGTAAAACTTAACAAAAGGCAAGTGTAAAAAAAATTTAATAATTGGTTCTCGCAATCCCAGCACATCCCTGGGAAAAACTGAGGATGAATCTTGTCCCAGAGACTTACTATATCATATAACTCTGGGTAAGTCACTCAATCTTCTTAGCTTCAGTTTCAATAAAATGGGGATAATAATAGAACCTTGGCTTGGTTGTTATGAAGATAAAATGAGATGACATAGTACTTTGCAAACCTCAAAGAGCAACCTTTATAAATGCCAGCTATTATTTCTAGGAATAGTTTTCTGGCACATAGTAGGCATTTAATAAATGCTTATTAACTAATTATTGATGGTTGAAGGGAGGGATGTAGGAGTTGTTGAATACTTACGCCTTTTTCCCTATGAAATTGCCAAATTGCCTGCCATTATCTTCTCTATTTCCCTGGGATAGGGATGCAGGACTTCCTGCATCTGATATGTATGTGTTCTTTTCTCTTTCCTTCTTCTTTCCTTTCTTCTTTCCTTCCTTCCTTCCTTCCTTCCTTCCTTCCTTCCTTCCTTCCTTCCTTCCTTCCTTCCTTCCTTCCTTCCTTCCTTCCTTTCTTCCTCTCTCTTTCTTTCCTTCCTTCCTTTTTTCTTTCTTTCTAACTATCTCTATAGATAGATCCACACACATTTACACATATGTAGCACACACATCTTAAAAGATTAACTAGGCTGGTCTTTCAGGGAAGTGTTATGGGCTCTAAGTGCTGTAGGCTGTATTTTGTAAGAGAGTTGCCAGAGACTCTCATGAAATTTTTGTGGGCAAGATGGAGCAATGTGAAGGGGTTGATACTATAGTATGTTAGATTCAGAACTGGTTAAATGATACATAGCTAGCATTTATTTGTGGACCAATATCCCCCTAGAAGAAGGTGAAGAGCTTATTGCAGTCCTTTGGGCTTATTCAACATTTCTGTTATGGGGTAGCTCAAAGTCTGGGGAGTTTATTGTCTCTACATATATATGTGTATATATAGAATAAAGGCAGGAATTTGTATCACAGGATTGAGGTGGAGGGTGATGTTGACATCTAGGGATTTTTAGTTCTTACTTTCACTTCCCACATCCTCAACTGCCCCTTTTTCAGATACCAAAGGAATTTGGAGTTGAGGATAATCGCAGGGCCTGAGATTCACACAATATTTGTGAGGGGGTTTCTTTGGCAGAACCCCCTTTTGGAATGGATTTTAGTGTTCAGGATCCCTAGAATAGAATTAAGCAGGAGTTGTAAGGATTTTCCAATCTTAAGCTTTGGGACAGAGAACTTGCCCCTGATGAGCATGAGAGTGAGATGATTCATAGATAGATTGAATGCTTTGGGGATTCACTTAGCTGATTTGCTAAGCTAAAAGAGAGCTTGTAGAGCCCATGCTTTTCTTTTGGGGTGAGAGGTGTCACTTCAGTTGGGTCCTCCAGTTAAAGCCAGAAACTGGCAGCAGAGAGGTCCACTGAAGTAATACCTGGCACTGGCCTCAAGATCAGCTCCTAAGCAACAGCCAATAGACCAGACTGGAGGTGCACTGCTTGGAAGAGACCATCAGAATACTGCCTGCCAGGGACTGTATGCTCAACTGAAACTCTATACTGTGCTGAACCAGTAATGAGCAGGCCCAGTGGGAGCGATGTGATGATATAACCTGAAGACATTGGCAGTTGTCAGAGGGGAGAGGAGAGCTGCTCTTCCCTGCATGTGTGCATGGGCCTGGCTGTGCATCTTCCTTATAGGTGCACCCGTTCCTGTGTGCTCTTGCCCCAGGAATTCACCAGGTGTGTACCTCTCCACACATGTACCCTTGGGCTTTCCACTGATGGTAAGTGCATTTGTGGGAGAATTAGCCTCAGGTTTATGGGGGAAATGCTCTATTGCTACTTACACTATTCCATTAAACAGTTTACTTTATGTGCCCTGTGCCTGAGGAGTAAAAAGGAAGACATTCATGGTCCTTGTGAGCTATGATTTTCAAGTGAATTTGGACCCTCAAAGTAACTCGAAAAACTGCTGAGGGTTTTTCCATAATCTGAAACTGGATACATGAAGGTCATGCCTCCCTAAAACATCATCATACTAATAATGATGTTGATAGCTAACATTATATATATATATATGTATATATACACACACACACACACATACATATATGCATACATATATAGTGCTTACTCTGTGCCAGGCACCATGCTAAGCACTTTACAATTATTATCTCATTTGATCCTCCCAACAACCTGGGAGTTAAGTGCTATCATTATCCTCATTTTTCAGATGAGGAAACTTGGGCAAACAGAGGTTAGGTGACTTTCCCAGGTTCCTCCAGTTAGTAAGTATCTGACACTGGATTTGAACTCAGATCTTCCTGACTGTTGGCTTGTTCTCTATGCATTGTGGTATCTTGCTAAAACCTCTAAACTAAAAGAGAGATCATGGAACACACTTTTTCTTTCATGAGGAACAGGTTTTTCATTAGCTAAGGATATCAGTGAAAACCTCAGTCACCTTGAGAATATCTTTTCTAAGGGCTCCACATAAAAAAGGGGTGCACTGGGGGCCACATAATCTATGACTTGGGTGAATACACAGGAAACAGGTGCACAATAAAAAATCAAGATACAAATAGGTAAATCCAATCATAAGTGAGGTGAAAAAAGGGAAATGAAAGGATTGGAATTGGTTGGAGGTTAGATCTCTTCAGAAGATCTTCAGGGTACTAGCTAAAAGACATTATTCAGTGCTTTTAACTTTCTAAAATATTTTTTACAACTATTATTTCACCTGATCCTAACACTTTTTTCTTTTAAAATATATTTAAATACTATTAATTTTTAAAATTCTTTCTTTATTGCCAAAAATAGATACACATTTTTAATAATCAGTTGCTTTTAAGTATGATAAATTAACATGTTCCTTCTTTTGTTTTTTTCAATAATGGTTTACCCTTTAGTCCAACTTCTCTCTCTGCTTTTTTTTTTTTTTAACAACCATTTATGTTGTCTTTTGGAGTCTTTGTGTTCTGGATCATAGTTTCCTATTCTACTTTCCTTTTAATAAGAATTCATAAATTTTTTAAAGGATAAGATGAAGTTTTTCTTTGTGACCATAGGTTTCCCACTCTTTCTTCCCCAAATCTTTAAATTTTCTTGCTCTACAGCTGCTGTTTCCCCCTGTTATGAGGAGCAGAAGTGTTGTTGGACTGAGGAAGTGAAAGTGGAAGTGATATGATGAAGCTGTAGCCGGGAGCAGGCATCAAGGTCAAAGTCAATGGGATGAGGGCGCTGCTTATTGAGGCTGACTTTTTATCTCACTCATCCCACTGTGTTATTACTTAACTATAGCCAGGTGAAACCTGAGGTCCCTGCCAATGATCAGATGGACAAGACAAAGAAGCAGTGGTCCTCCTGAAGTCCAGTTCACTATGGGTCCTGTATTCTAGCTCTTTGGTTTCAAGTGAGTTGAGCCCCAACTCCAGAATCTCTGCACTAACATTTGATGACCAGTCCTACCTAAAAACATGAACTGAACATCCTATAGAAACCATGTGACTGCACTCCCTTGTCTACTCTAGGGTGTACTCAAACAATGACTTCCTATTCCAGATCTGTCCTATTTCTAGCAGGTTGGTGGTATAGGACAACAATGGGTTTGCATTGGCTTGGTAGCTGCTTTAGTATTTTTTATTATTATACATTTTCTCTCAGTTTTAAAGCACTAGTTATTGATTAATGAATTCTTTGCTAAAAGTATTTTTAATGGATGTAGTTTTAAAGCATATGTATCTGTTTGTAGGGAGAATCAATTCCAGTAGAGCAAGGTCATGTAACTAGTGCCCATTGAAGTATGGCATGATCAGGAGGGCAGGGGAGCTAGTAGGTGGGGGCTCAGAACTAAGTTTTGATTTGGTAGATCCATAAAGCTATACACCCCTAAACCAATATATAGTTCTGCCTTGTAATGAGAGATGGAACTTAGTGACAGAAGGTTTTGAACTCTCTGGTAACAATAGAGAGGATTTAGCTCCACTACCATATGCAAAAACTGCAGTGGTGAATATGAGATTCTTTAGTTAACATTATCCATGGCACCTTTAGGAGGAACACACAACAAACATTTTAGGGTAGATGCTATTATCCTTTATTTGACAGATGAGGAAACAGGCATGAAATAGTAGGTTACTCAGGGTCACAGAACTTGATAATAACAAACTTGGATCTTGGGAGATAGTATCCTATAGTGGAAAAAAAGCACTGAATTTGGAGTCAGAAAGATGTGGATTGAATTATTTTTTATTTTTTTCTGTATAATCTTAGACAAATAACCACTCTGAGCCTCAGTTTCCTCATCTATGAAATGTAGATAGTAATACTTATGCTACCTACCTCACATGGTTGTTAGAAAAGTACTTTGTAAATCATAGAGCACCATAGAGCACCATTTATTATGAAAATATATCTGCTGCCCAAGGTCCCCTGGGGAGACAGTCTAAAACTAGAAAAACAGAAACATCTTTAAATATCACATTTCCCATGGTAATCCAGACTCTTCTCAGTGCCTAAAGAAATGTCTGGTAATAGTTGGGTACCTAGTAATACACCTAATGATAACTCTTTCAGGTGATTGCTATTCTAAGATGCTACAAGGTACTCTCAGGGCTGACAAAATCAGTATTTATCCCTCTGTCTTAAACTTTTTGTCAGAGAATAAGAACGTCACAACCATGTGCTTTTCTGACAACAGTATTGTCCCTATTTTATAGAGGAGAAAACTGAGGCTCAGAAAAGTTATGTTTCTTTTGTACTATGTATCAGCTTAAATTTGAAACCAGGTCTTCTGACTCCAAATCCAGACCCATTCCATTTTTCCACGCTACTCCTTAAGCACAAGGTAGATTACAATCCTCACATTTGAAATTAATTTCTCCATCTCCTAACAAAATATGAAATTAAAGGCTCAGGCTCCACTATTGAGAGTTGACAGCCTCTGAAATGAAATTTTCTCATCAACACCTGAAGGGAACAGATTAAGGAATTTGAATCCTGGCAGGTAATTAAAGGAAAATGCAATTTCAAACTAACAATTTTAGATTGTGCTCCAGGAGTGTGTTTCATTTCTATGTCTGAATTCTATTGCTTTTAGGGGCTGGAGCATGGAATTGAGAGGTGGTAACTGATTGGCATTTTTCTTCTTCTGTACTGTGTGCATTGTGAGGCAGCCCCTTGTGCCAGGACTCTCTCCTCCCGCACCTCAGTAGTTTTCTCTAACACTTGTCATCTACTTGACTCACAGTCATGTGATGAAGATTAATGAATTAAGGTTTGCAAAAAGTCCTCAGCTTCCAAGAGGCAATAAACAGAAAGTGTAATTATTGATATTTTCCCAGCCTTATTTAGACTAGAAAGGCTTCTTTGGTTACCTTCAAGATTTTGACACAAATCAGTAAAATGGTCAATTTTATTTCATGTATTTTCTTCCTCTTTATCACTTCTCCTCTCCGTTGCAGTAACTTTAAAGAAGAAAGATCAGACTTTATGGTTAGTCTTTTGAGAGATTTTTAAACTCATTTTATTATATTATATTTGAATGCATTTTAGTATATGAAATAATAAATTAATAAATATTAAATGCTAATTTAGTATATAAAATTAATTCAACAAATATTTATTGATCACTTGCCTACCCTATGGTTTGGATGAGGCTGGAGCTATGCTTTCATTCTTATAGCGAACTCATATTCCTCATCAGCTAATAAATATTCACACCTGTTCTGCAGTGCATTTTTATTTTATTTTATTTTTTTATTTTTTTTTTTATTAAATTTATTTATTTAACTTTTAACATTCATTTTCACAAAATTTTGGGTTACAAATTTTCTCCCCTTTTATCCCCTCCCCCCCCAAACACCAAGCATTCTAATTGCCCCTATGACCAATCTGCTCTCTCTTCTATCATCCCTCTGTGCCCTTGTCTCCATCTTCTCTTTTGTCCTGTAGGGGCAGATAGCTTTCTATACCCCTTTACCTGTTTTTCTTATTTCCTAGTGGCAAGAACCTTACTCGACAGTTGATCCTAACACTTTGAGTTCCAACTTCTCTTCCTCCCTCCCTCCCCACCCCTTCCCTTTGGAAGGCAAGCAATTCAATATAGGCCATATCTGTGTAGTTTTGCAAATGACTTCCATAATAGTTGTGTTGTATAGGACTAACTATATTTCCCTCCATCCTATCCTGTCCCCCATTACTTCTATTCTCTTTTGATCCTATCCCTCCCCATGAGTGTCGACCTCGAATTGCACTCTCCTCCTCATGCCCTGCCTTCTATCATCCCCCCCACCCTGCTTGTCCCCTTATCCCCCACTTTCCTGTATTGTGAGATAGGTTTTCCTACCAAAATGAGTGTGCACTTTATTCTTTTCTTTAGTGGAATGTGATGAGAGTAGACTTCATGTTTTTCTCTCACCCCTCTTTATCCCTCCACTAATGAGTCTTTTGATTGCCTCTTTTATGAGAGATAATTTGCCCCATTCAATTTCTCCCTTTCTCTTCCCAATATATTTCTCTCTCACTGCTTGATTTCATTTTGTTTTAAAGATATGATCCCAACCTATTCAATTCGCTCTGTGCACTCTGTCTCTATGTATGTGAGCGTGTGTGCATGTGTAATCCCACCCAGTACCCAGATACTGAAATGTTTCAAGAGTTACAAATATTGTCTTTCCATGTAGGAATGTAAACAGTTCAGCTTTAGTAAGTCCCTTATGACTTCACTTTGCTGTTCACCTTTTCATGGTTCTCTTCATTCTTGTGTTTGAAAGTCAAATTTTCTTTTCAGCTCTGGTCTTTTCATCAAGAATACTTGAAAATCCTCTATTTCATTGAAAGACCATTTTTTCCCCTGAAGTATTATAGTCAGTTTTGCTGGGTAGGTGATTCTTGGTTTTAGTCCTAGTTCCTTTGACTTCTGGAATATACTGTTCCATGCCCTTCGATCCCTTAATGTAGAGGCTGCTAGATCTTGTGTTATCCTGATTGTATTTCCACAATACTTGAATTGTTTCTTTCTAGCTGCCTGCAGTATTTTCTCCTTGACCTGGGAACTCTGGAATTTGGCCACAATGTTCCTAGGAGTTTCTCTTTTTGGGTCTCTTTCAGGCGGTGTTCTGTGGATTCCTTGAATATTTATTTTGCCCTCTGGTTCTAGAATCTCAGGGCAGTTTTCCTTGATAATTTCATGAAGGATGATGTCTAGGCTCTTCTTTTGATCATGGCTTTCAGGTAGTCCCATAATTTTTAAATTGTCTCTCCTGGATCTATTTTCCAGGTCTGTTGTTTTTCCAATGAGATATTTCACATTATCTTCCATTTTTCCATTCTTCTCTCTTTGTTCTGTGATTTCTTGGTTTTGCATAAAGTCATTAGCCTCCATCTGTGCCATTCTAATTTTGAAAGAACTATTTTCTTCAGTGAGCTTTTGAATCTCCTTTTCCATTTGGCTAATTCTGCTTTTGAAAGCATTCTTCTCCTCATTGGCTTTTTGAACCTCTTTTGCCAATTGAGTTAGGCTAGTTTTTAAGGTGTTAATTTCTTCAACATTTTTTTGGGTCTCCCTTAGCAGGGAGCTGATCTGCTGTTCATGCTTTGACTTCATGTCTCTCATTTCTCTTCCCAGCTTTTCCTCCACCTCTCTAACTTGATTTTCAAAATTCTTTTTGAGCTCTTCCATGGCCTGAGCCCATTGGGTGGGCTGGGACACAGAAGCCTTGATTTCTGTGTCTTTGCCTGATGGTAAGCATTGTTCTTCCTCATCAGAAAGGAAGGGAGGAAATGCCTGTTCCCCAAGAAAGTAACCTTCTATGGTCTTATTTCTTTTCCCTTTTCTGGGCATTTTCCCAGCCAGTGACTTGACCTCTGAATATTTTCCTCACACCCACCTCACCTCCTGATCCTCCCAGGCCGTGTTTGTGGTCTGAGATTCAAATGCTGCTTCCAGCCTCAGGGCTTTTGGCGGGGGCAGGGCTGCTATTCAGTATGAGATTATGATCTGGTGCTGAGATCGGGCCAGGGCCACCTCTCAGGCTCAGTTCCCTCAGGGGGTTTATGCGCAGACCTTCCGCAATGGATTCAGGCTCCCACCCGCTTGGGGAGCCCCTGTCTGCAGCCGCCTCTCAGCTTCTACCTCCCGGGGGGGGGGGCCTGAATTATGGGGGCACCCCACTCCCCTCTCGACCCGCCAAAGAGACTCTCTCACCCACCCCTGTCACCTGTGGGTGGAGGGACTTGTGCGGCCGCTGGAGATCCCGTCCCTGAAGCCTGCTCGGATCTGTTTCTCTCGGTGCCGCAGCCGTGGCCGCAGCAGGTCTGGGCTGGGCTTTGTGTCTGCAGCGCGACGGACCTTTTGCGAGAGGTTTGCAGATCCCTCTGTGGGTGGAGGGACCCGTGTGGCCGCTGGAGATCCTGTCTGTGAAGCCTGCTCGGATCTTTTCCTCTCGGTGCCGCGGCCGCGGCAGGGCTGCACTCAGCTCCCAGTCCCGGCGCCCAGTCCGCAGCGCGAAGGACCCCCCGGCGAGAGGTTTGCAGGTCCCTCTGGAACAGAAATCTCCCTCGCTCCAATGTTCTGTGGCCTCTGGGTGCGGAATTCGCCGTGAGTTACTTCCCTGTAGCCATTCTATGGGTTGTGGGTTCAGAGCTACGTGTATGTGCGTCTTTCTACTCCGCCATCTTGGCTCCGCCTCTGCAGTGCATTTTTAGAGAGTAACTTGGGCACTGAGAGGCTAAGTGATTTGCCTAGCTCCACACAGCTAGTATGTATCAGATGCATCTCTTCTGACTCAGAGGCCAGTCCACTATTCCTTATGCTGTCCTGCCTCTCTATGCAGAGGGAGATAAAAAGATAATTAAGACTTGGTCCTTGTCCTCAAGGTGTTTACAGTCTACTGGTATAGATAATACACTGTATAGAAAATTAATATGCTGTAAAATCTAGATTGTAGAGTGTGGGAAGGAGAATAATATATAATGAGGCTGGAAAGATAAGTTGGAGTCAGAATATGAGGGGCTTTGAATGCCAAACAGAGGAGTTTATGTTTTATCCTAGAGGCAATAGAGAATCGTTTCAGTTTCATGAGTAGGGAAGTGTCATTGTCAGACCCAGACATAAGGAAAATCACTTTAGCAGGTGGATGGAGGATGAATTGGAGAAGGGAGAGACTGGAGGCAAGGAGATCAGTTAAGAGACCATTGTAGTAGTTCAGGTGAGAGATGGAAGGGGCCAGAACCAAGGCTGGTGGTTGTATGAGAAGTGAGAAGTAGACAGTTGAGAAAGATTCAGAGGTAGAAATAAGATTTAGTGATATAACATGTGGGGTGAGAGAGAATGAAGAATACACCCTTCACAGAAATAGGGAAGTTCCATAGAAAGGTGGATTTTTTGAGGAAGGTAGAGTTCTGTGATGGATGTGTTGAATTTGTTTTGTCTCTAGGACATCCAGTTTGAAATGTCTGATAAGCAGTTGGTGCTGGGGTTCTGGGACTCAGGAGGGGGACTGGGTTGAACGCGTGATATACACTGTGAGCTGAAGATACTTCTTAAAGAGAAAATGAAGAAACAGGGTAAAGTCTTGTGAACATGATAACAATGATGAGAATGATCAGAAAGATGGGAAGGAGAAGAACTAGAAGAGAATAGTGTCTTAAAAACTCAGAAGAGAGAGTATCCAGAAGAGTGAGGTCAACAATATTAAATGCTGGAGAGAAATTGAGAAGGATGAAGATTGAGAAAAAACCATTAGATAGTGGGAATTAAAGCTCACTGGTAACTACTGAGAGCGCAGTTTCAGGGGAGTGATGGGCTTGGAAACCAAATCTCAAAGCATTGAGAAATAAGCGAAAGGGGGAAAATAGAAGCAATGAATGTAAATAGTTTTTTAAAAATGGATTTAGTTAATAAAGGAAGGAGAGATGTAGGATAATAGCTGGAGATTATAGCAGAGTTAAGGGAAGGGTTTTTTTTTAAAGATCAAAGGAGACTTGGACATGTTTGGAGAAAGTAGGGTAGGAAGCAGGTATTAGGAAAAGATCAAAGATTAGCAATAGAAGGGATTGTTGATGTAGCAATATGCTGGAGAAGATGTTAGGGGATTGGATCAGGGATACATATAGAGAAGCTGATTTTGGTCAGAAGAAGGACCATCTCATTATTATAGTCTGAAGTAAGGAAGGAGAGTAGAGAATGAAATCAGAGGATTTTGAGGTGAAGAGAAGGAAAGGAGCTCCCGGTGAATGGATGTGAGTCAGAATGGAAAGAGATTTGAACTAAAGCCAGGAACAGATCTGAATTCAAATCTGTCTTACAATATTTAACTTCTCTGGACTGTGGTTTCATCTTCTGTAAAAACAAGGAAATTGATACCTAGGGTACCTCCCTTATTGTACTGTTGTGAGGATCAAATGAGATAAGGTATGCAAAGTGCTTTGGAAACCTTAGTAAAATATTAATTTAATTACTAGTAATTTAAATATAAGCTTCTTGTCCAATGACCAATGAGTCAATATATTTGTAGAGGAAATGAACCAGATGGTGAGACTATTGCCATTATCATTACAAACTCAACTTGATAATATTATCTCAGTATCCAATGTATATAGTATGGGAGGAAGATGAAATTTAATAGTGAAGAATGTCAGATTGCATTTTCATTGGAAGTTACCTATATAAGGATAGGATAGGAGAAACGTGGCTAGAAGGCACTTTATGTGTAAAGATCAAACAATTCTAGTGGATTGCAAGGTGAGGATGAATTTAGCAGTATGATGTGGGAGTAAAAAATGTGAACATGATCTTAGATTATGTTCAATTCAATAAATACTTATTAAGCATTTGCTATGTGCAAAGGAACTATTCCTGCTTTGTGCTGGAATAGATGGCAAGGTTAGAGAAGCAAAATCTCTGCCCTAATATGGCTTATTGGCTACTCAGGTAGAATATCTTTGGGAGATCATTCACTAACTGAAGCAGATACAGAGGAGGGCAGCCAGGACAGTGATGGGAGTAGAATAATGTTACCTCAGAATCCACTGATGGTTCTAGGGATGAAGAGAAAACTTAGGGGAGAAATGATAATATTCAAATATTCACAGAGTCATCAAATGAAAAGGTGAATAGACTTATTCTCCTTGTTTCCAGAAGGCAGAGCTGGGATGAGGTAGAGCAGAAGTTATAGAAAGGCAGATTTTAGCTTATGTTAAGGAAAAACTTTCTAATAATTAGAGCTATCCAAAAATGGAGTGAGTTGCTTCCTGGGAAAGGGAGTTACCTGTCGTTGATTGTCTTTACACAGAGGCTAGATGACAACTTATCAGAATAGCATAGGATTTTTGATTTGGGTTAGGGGATAGACCTGGTGACTTGTAAGGTTTCTTATAATTCTAAGCCAGGGATCATCTATGAATGTCCACTCCACTCTTCTCTGTCAATTAATAGCAAAATAAACTTTCCCTGATAAGTGTCTGGCTTCAATGATTATATTAGTCCACAAATACTTTGTGTACAAAATGTTATACTAATTTTTACTTCTTCATATATTGCCTATAAGTATTTTCATTTTTTCTTAGGTACATTTGTCTTTTTTTTTCCTATTAGAGTCAACTCCTTTTGGACAGAGAGGGTGGTTTTATTCCTTTTCACTCTCCCCATTATATCTAGTATGGTGCTTCATTCAAGTAGATGTACCCATATATGTCAACCAAATGAAGGATAATGAGCAGATCTGAAGGTTTTTTATCGGACATCTTTCAAATGGTTTTTGAGAAATAATGCGGTGATTGAGGCTGTTAGAAAGGTAAGGCTTGAACGAACAAATTCTATTTTCCTCTACAGAAGTCATACTCCAAGCCTTCGTTTTGCTGTGGAAGTGACCCTGGACTCTTGTAGACTACACTCTCAGAATACAAATTCTCGTAAAGCCTATTAACCTAGAAGGGATTAAAATATTATTCAACAGACAGATTCTTGTCTGCTGTTTAAAGACAAATTTAGTTAAGTATTGAGAAAGTCATTACCAGGTGGCCATGAGGTAATGAATTCTTTGGTTAGGATGACCTATGAAACAAAGAAACCCAGGACATGGACCTCAATCCTGTATGGCTTCCTTCCATTTCTTCAGTGAGAGTAGTGGAGTGGTGCAAAAGAGTACAGAAGTAGCTAAGAATCACAGTTTTCAGATTGTCTATAAATATCAAATTAACTGTTGATAATCTAAATGGCATATCCCAGTCCAACAACCATTGAGTTGATATATTTGTGGAGAAAATGAACCAGATGGTGACAACATCGATATTATCCCTATAAATGAAATAAGAAGACCAAAGGAAGTCATAGCTAAATGGAAGGATATACCATTTGTCTTCTTAAAAGAGATGAATAAGGGATCAGTAGAATGGGTTTTATTGTGTATCCAAAGACGCCAAAAAGAAACAAGGATATTTGATAAACTAGTCGTGAATTTACGATGGGCACAAGTGAAAAGGCAATTATAAAACAATGGCTGCAGCTTATGTGCCAGCATCTTTGCAGAGGATGAAGAGGTAAAGATAGCCTATGCAGAAGCTGACAAGATAAACACCAAGTAAATGTATACATTGATATTTGATGATAGACAGACAGATAGATAGAAAGAAAGAATGAACATTTTAAAGTACTTCTTATGTACTAGATACTGTATTGTATGCTGCTGTATTGTGTTGTTCTGCTAGGAATAGAAATATAAGTAAGAAAGCTAATCCTTGTTCTCAAGGAACTTAGATTCCAATGAGGAAAGAAAAAAACATAACAGAGAACTTGAAAAGTGTGGAGATGAAGAGAAGGTACTTCTCAGGGGAGAAGACCTGAGAGTCTAGAACAGATCCAGGAGAAGAGTAGAGGAGTGAGTGTGGCTGGCTTGAGCTCTTCCTCAAATGGGGAGTCCAGGGAGAAATTCACCAGTCAGAACAGGGGCTGCAGGAGCAGAGATTTCTTTCGAGGTGAGAAGGCCACAGGGGTAGAGGTACCACACTTCCAGGATGGTAAAGTCTGGAGGGTCTGGAGCAGAACTGGAGGATGAATGAAAGAGAGAAGGCGGTGGGGATGGAGGAAGACTGGGGACTTTAATGAGAATGTGGTCATCAGCAAAGAACTTCCCTCTGCTCTGGTGGTAGTATCACTGTCCACCCCTCCCACTTCCACCGCAACTGCAAGGTAAATAAAAGCCCTCCCTTATAGCAAGTACGGTTAAGCAAAAGAAATCCACACGTTAGGCTCATATTTTGATATCAATATTCTTTTCTTATAGCGTTATTGTGTGACTTCAGAGAGCAGCCAGGTGGGCCAGTGGATAGAGTACTGGGCCTCAATCTGGTCTCAGACATTTACTAGCTGTGTGACCCTGGGCAAGTCACTTAACCCTGTATGCTCCAGTTCTTCATCTGTAAAATGAGCTGGAGAAGGAAATGACAAACCACTCTAAGTGTCTTTGCCAAGAAAATCCCATGAAGAGTCAGACACAGATGATATGCCTGAACAACACCAAAAAGAGCCAGTCTTGAACAAAATTATTTTTTAACACTTTTTTTTAAGACAGTCAGGCTTAAGTTACTTGACTAGGATCACACAGCTAGAAAGTATCTGAGGTCAGATTTGAATTCAGGTCTTCCTGACTCCAGAGCTTGTGCTCTTGGCCAAAATTGTAGAGTACAGGATTTCTGTCTTTGATACTTTGCTAATTCCCTCTCTATCTTTTCTGCCTTCTTCCCACTCTAAAACTCTTTTCCTTGTTCCTCTTGCAAAACGCTAGCTGCTAACAGGTGTAATAATAATAACAGCTATTTATATGGTGTTTTAAATTTGGCAAAGCACTTTATATATGTTATCTCATTTGATCCTCAAACAGCCCTAGGAGGTAGATGCTACTATCATCCCTATTTTAGTGATGAGGAAATAGAAAGTCAGAGTGGTTAAAGGACTTGGTGGGAGTCACATAGCTATTAAGTGGCTGGGGCAGGATTTGAAGTCAGGACTTTCTGATTCCAAGTCTAAAACTCTGCTCTCTGCCACCTAGCTACTTAGGTTTAAGCCCAAAGGGTTTTTAAGCTGTGAGCTCAACTGGATTATTTGCCTTTAGACCTTCTGAATGCAGCATTACATTGTAAATCAAAAAGATAAAGTATGAATTCCAGTTTTGTTTTTGATTACTTATGTGTCCTAGAGCAGATCTCTGGGCCTCAGTCTCCTCATCTCTAAAATAAGAGAATTATCTTGGATGATTGGTCAGCTCAAATTCTATGACCCTACAGTGGCTGAAATGAGAGGATAGATGTTTTTGCCTAATGTTCCTTAAAGTCATTCCAATTGCCATAAATAACATTATACCTACTTGTGAGACTGGCTCTAACCATCGTTGTAAGACAGCACTGTTGAGATCAGATTTGACATTTATTTATTTATCCAGAAATTTTGTTGACATCTTTTTCCCCCACCACTTTTATTTCTTAACACATTCCTTCCTTCTCCTACAAAGAATTATCCCTTATTATAAAGAATAAAAAAGGGCTATAAAACTGCATACCCTTTGACCCAGCAATACCACTGCTAGGTGTGTATCCCAAAGAGATCATAAAAAATGGGAAAAGGACTCACATGTACAAAAATATTTATGGAAACTCTTTTTGTGGTAGCAAAGAATTGGAAGTTGAGGGAATGCCCATCAATTGGGGAGCGGCTGAACAAGTTGTGGTATATGTATGTAATGAAATAGTATTGTTCTATAAGAAGTGATGAGCAGGTGGATTTCAGAAAAATCTGGACTTACAGGAACTGATGCTGAGTGAAGTGAGCAGAACCAAGGGAATTGTACATAGTAACAGCAACACTGTGTGATGACCAACTTTGATAGACTTAGCTCTTCTCAGCAATACAATGACTTAAGACAATTCCAAAAGACTCACAATGAAAAGTTCTGTTCACATACAGAGAAATAACTGTGGAGTCTGAATGCAGATCGAAGCATACAATTTTATCTTTTTTTCTTTCTTGTTATTTTTCCCTTTTGTTCTGATTCTTCCTTCACAACATGGCTACTGTGGAAATATGTCAAATAGTGTTGTACGTGTATAGCCTATATCAGATTGCATGCTGTCTTGGGGAGGGGGAAAGAGGAAGTAGGGAGAAAAATTTTGGAATTCAAAATCTTATAAAAGCAAATGTTGGAAACTATAAAAATAAAATGCTATTAAGTGGAAACAACAAAAAGAATAAAAAAATAAGAGGAAAAAACCAGTTCAGCAAAAGTAACCAACCTAGCCACCAAATCTGACATCATATACACTGCTCCATGCCCGCAGCCTCCCACCTGTGCTCCTTATCTATTCTCTTAGTCTGTGCCTGGTCAATATGATTTCCCAACATTCGTCTTTGTTGTTTCATTGTCATTCTTACCTTTAACATTGTTGTATTTGTGGATACTGTTTTCCTGGTTCTACATATCTCACTTAGTATCACTTCATATAGCTCTTCCAATTGGCAATTATAGGAGCAGACTTGGAAGCCCAGAGGATAGGGTGCTGGTGCTGGAGTCAGGAAGACTCATGTTCAAATCCTGCCTCAAATACTTCCTGGCTACCTGACTCTGGGCAAGTCTCTTAATTTCTGTAAGTCCTCATTTCTCATTGGGTAGAATGGGGATAATCATAGCACTTGCCTCACAGGGTTGTCCTGAGGATCAGGTCAGGGATAGCATGTGTGAAGCAGCCTTAGGAACGTTAAAGAGCTGAATAAATGTTAGCTGTTGTTGTTAGGAGCAGCTAAGATGGGATCAGGAATGTTACTGATTTTGTTCAAGCTACCGATGGAATATTCTCACCTAAGTTAGAATTGGGCAAAGACTACTAAAGCAAGAACATGCTTTCTGTTTCTCTGGGCCCCATAATGACTACCACAGTTCTGGATTCCTCCTTTGTAGTGCCCCTTAATACTACACTTGTCAGTGGTTCAACACTGTCTCTCCCTTCATGTGCCACCATCACCACTTGCTGTGGTGGACAATTATTGACCCATCCTGACACAACTTCTCTATTTGAAATCAAATAGGACCAGACCATGCATGGAATAGTAAATGGACCATTATTCAAAATAGGTGCATTCTAGACCTACATATCCATTCCGTTAAAAGATTGCATGCAGTGAAAAAATGAAATCATCCTGGATGGCAAAATGAGAGGTATGACATGTGGGTGATTGCTCTATTGGAGAATTTGTGACTTTGTGAAGCCGCTGATTTTTCTTTCAGAATGAGGACATTCTGAGAATTATCTCTTTTCCCATACAGAAGTTCTAATTCATTTGGTGTTTCATGTAAAGTTTAATGGAAGAATTTCAGAGTAAACATGATCTTCCTTTACCTGACAAATTAAGGTAATTTAAAGCTCAAATCTGACCTAAGTTCAAAGTTGTTAAATACCTTAATTTTCATCTGTGTTTTGTGTCAGAAAATAATTTTAATATTAAAGGACAGCTGTAGACTGCTAATGACTCGAATACAGTTTGACTGTTTTCATGAAGTGCTCTGTGGGATGTCAGAATATTTAATTCAGGATGTTAAAAACATCCCAAAATGTCACAATAATTATATCACAGCAGGCAATTAAAACACTGGAAAATGCCAACTGACTAAGAGTATGCCTTGTTATTTAGGAAACTATTAAGAGACTGACATATAAAGTAGAAAATACAGATTACAACCTGAGATTTCAATACGTAATGAATATGTTATGTGAAATTGATATTAGAGACAATAAGAGTCAGACCCCAGCTTCACTACAAAGCCCTCTTAAAGTGAAAGGTCCCTCTTGATCTTAAATATCTATGTTCCCACATTGTAAAGACATTGTTTGGTTTTCCATATCATGCCATATGTGCTGTAATACCTACACACAATGGTTGTGTTAATTATATCTTCTGTTGGCAGCCGTAATTGATGTGATTTCACCATCTTAAATGCTGAGAAATAGAATTATTTCCTATTTTCTCAAATGGTCCTTTGACATTTCAAGAGTTCTTACTGGTCCATGAGTATTAGAGTACCATCTTCCATCGTTTCTTACCAAGTAGTCCTCATCCTTGAGGAACCCCCACTATCTAATTTCTCCTCTCCTGCTGGAAATTCTTGGAGAAAGTCTTGCCATTGAGTTGATTTTGCCCATGGTGCATTCATGGTACATTACCTCACTGTTGATCTGTAATCTTTTTATTCTACCTTTCTAGACTTTTCATCTCATTCCCATCCCTTCTCCAACCCCTACCTCTTGTCCTAACCAGCAATTGCCACATTTATTTCTTCTTTTACCCTCAATCCAAAGCCATAGTAAGCAACTGTAGTAACACAGAACAAGCCTCACAAACACTCCCATTTCTAGCAACATGAAAGGTGCCCTCAAATAAACTTTTAAAGACAAATTCAGTTAAGGGGTGGTTGGGGTGAGGCAGTGGTTGTGAATGCCTGAGGAGACCTTGGACCTTTGGCCACAACACCTCGTGGGGGAAAGATAGAGACCCTGGGGCATCAAGGTATGTGCTGAAGGGGAAGTTGGCAGGGTGGAATATGTGAGCCACCTGAAATTTCCTATTTTTAATCATTATTCTTGCTACATAACTGCTAGGTTCAGGTCTTCCCACCTGTAGGATCGTCAGTATTACCTACCTTGGAAATTGTTGTAAATTGTCATTGCCCTTTAAATTTTGACATCCTGGTAAACTGGATGACCTTGTTCTATTTATGACTCTGCCTCAACAAACTCCCAATGCCCACACTTGTAGTCACTTAATAAATGTTATTGATTGCTTGATTATGTCACTGACAACCACTTTTTTCTCTGAGAAAGTTGAGACCATCCAACATACATCTTTAATCTTCCCTCACTATTGGCTCCTTCCCATTTGCTCCCTCCACTTTAAAAATAGTAACTGATATATTTTATAGCACTTAAGGTTTAGATAATGCTTCATATGCATATCTCATCCACAACAACCATATAAGGTAAGTAACTATTATTTCCATTTTACAGATAGGGACACTTTGGTTCAGAGCAATTAAGTGACTTCCACATGGCCTCCAGACTAGTAGGCATCAGAGATGGAATTTTAATCCAAGTTTCTCCTTATTCTTATTCTACTTTTCCTCTAACTGTAACACATTAACTCTTTCAACAGTCACCAACAATCCCCTAATAATCCAGTGAAATAATTCTTTTTTCCAGGCTTCATTCTTTTTGATTTCTCTGCAGCTTTTGTCACTGTTGACCACTCTCACCTGCTTGGCTTCTGAGGACCTCCCCCTATACTCTTCTATCCTCTTTATTGTCCAGAGCTCTCCTTCACAGTCTTTCCATAGGAAATGTGGGCTTTCTTCAAGGATCTGTCCTTGGACTTCTTTTCTTCTCTTTCTCCTTTCCCTTCCTTGACAGTCTCATGTACTCCCATGACTTCAACAACAGCTTTGTAGAGGTGACTCTCAAATCTGTACTTGTGATCCTGTCCTCCCTTCTGTGCTCTAGAACAGAGATTTCCCAGTTTCCTATATAATGCCTCTTCTTAGAAAATATCCTTTCATATCCTCAAATTCAACATGTCCAAAAGTGACATCAAATTTTCTCCTAAACCTGCTTCCCCTTCCAACCTCACTATTTCTGTCCATGTCACGACCTTTCATTTTGTCTTCCATGTTCATTTATCAGAAAGGACTTGTCAATTCTGTCTCCACAATATATCTCAATCTGTCTTTTAGTCTATTTCCATTGCTACTACCCTAGGACAGGCCTTTGTTATCATCTACCTAGAGTATGCCCATAATATAGTACAACCAACTTATGCTACATGTATCCCTATCACCATTACATCAGCCTCCTAGTAAGTGTTCTTGCCTCCATTCTCTTCTGCCTCTACTATGTATTTCATAGGGATGCCAAAACAATCTTTCTTCTGATTAGATCCCATCATGTCACTCATCCCTCTGTTCATAAATCTTCAAGAGTTGGCTGTATCCTACTAAGTAAAGTTCATATTCTTTTACTTCTCACCCTACTTCTCCAGTCTTGCCTCCTAATGCTTCCTTACACACACTTTACCCATGCTGAACTACTCTCTGCCCCTGAAAACATATTGTGTTCTCATACTTCTGTGCATTCATTTAGATTGTTCTCTATTCCTAGAATGTTCTCTTTCCCTTTCTTTGTCTTTTGAACTTCTACCTATCCTTTAAATCCCATGTCATATGCTGGCATCTTCCCTGACCCCTGTGTTTGGAGGGATCCAAATGACCTGCCCTCTCAGAACTCATGTATCATAGTGTGTGCTAATACACTTAGGTGATACTGTACAGTATATTTACTTGTGTAGGTTTCACATACTACTACTAAGATCCCTTAAGACCAGGAATCATGTCCTATATAAACTTTGTCTCTGCAAAGAGCACTGCTTGTACATACATAAATAAATAATAATTTATCAAATGCTTATTCTTAGTGGGAACATCAGTATCTAATTATAGTCAGAATGAAAAGAATACAATATGAGCATGGAATGAGCTAAAAGTATTTGTTAACACAATCATTTTTTTCCTAGGCCATCTAGAAGCTTTTATTAAGCACCTACTATGTGCCAGGTACTATGTTAGGTGCTGGCATTTAATAGATATTTTTTGTAATTATACTATTATCTGCATTATAGGTGAACTTTTTTTTTTTTTTTTGTCTTGAGCAGCTCTATGGTATAGAAGGGCCCATGAATGTCAAAGAAGCCTGAATGAAGGAGACTTGCCTTGAAGAGGTCCTATGATAGGGTACTATGTTAAAGTACAGAAAAGCGCCAAATAGTAGCTGAAGTTTGGAAAATGCTTCATATGTACTTATCTCATTTGATCCCCATAAGAGTTTTGTGAGGTAGGTATTATATGCTCCATTTTGCTGATGAAGAAACTAAGTGCTAGAGAGGTTGGATAACTTGGCTGTTGTTACAAGTCTGGTGAGTGGCAGAGCCAGGACTGGCCCATGGCTTCTAACTTCAGATCTGGTGCTCTTTCTTCCATATTGCTATTATTTAACACTTAAGGGTTAACCATACATAGTCTTTAAATTACTTATTTAAGAAATGTTTGTTATGGTCATTAGACAGAGGTTATTGGCTATGGTGAATAACTTGCTTAAATCAGACTTTTTTTTCCCTTGTACCTTTTGCTTATTATAGTAAGCTGATTATAGGTCTATAAGACAGCCACAACAATTCATTATTGGTTCATTAAAGCCGTATTGATTTTATTTTTCCATGAGAATGATTAATGCATCAGTTCTTGAGCTCTTGCCCATGACTATCAGGGGCTGGTTGACAGCAATACAGAAGTGATTGTACCTTTGTACTCTGAAGGATTATAGCACCTCAGAGCTTCTCAGATCTGTCATAGGGCCTTGTGTGTTTGTGGTTTGTTATAGTTAATGTCTTTTGGGAGGCAGCTCTCTACAGAATCTAAGGTGCCATTTGGGTTCTTTCACACCTGAGGAGGTCTTGGATTATTTGCCCCATTTGCTGGTAAGATAATCCTTCTGTCATTTGGACTTGTCTCTTTGTGGTGTATACCCACAAATACCATAATATAGAATCTTTGCACTGTATGTGAATCCAGAAGCATTGTGTCCAACTCATACATAAGTCAAGGGCCCACATCATGAAAGTATGGCTATCTCATTTAGCACTCTTCTGCAGGGCTCCCAGAGCCCTGGATGCCTTGGTTCCCCTACTATGATCCCACTATTGTTAGGATACTTCCTGTCATTTCCCTTATCCATCCACTCCTGTTCCTCACTTATTTGTCCTGTGTTTTATCCTTTCAATCTTCTTCTAGACAACTGAGTGTCTGCAGTAGTACATTTAATCAGGATAAAACTGATAATGGCTTAATGTGCTATTATTCAATCAACCAGTAAGTATCAGTAATCATTGACTACAGTGCCATGCAGTGTGCTTGGTGCTGGGGACACATGTTAAGGACAATGAAGACTCAAGCCTTTGTTCCTTCTATTCACACCATCCCTTCTCTACAAACACTAGATATCGTCTGGATTGTCTTTGGCGATGAAGGAGATCCAGATCTTGAATCAGATTTCTCCAGAGTTTCCACTGGAGTTCATAAGAGGCCTAGCCTCATCCATGATTGGACCTCTTGTTTATCTTCTGCTAGGAACTGGATGACTGGGCATTACCCAAGGACTTAGGTGTCTTTGTTGTGTCACCTTTGGCAAATCAGTTAACTTTTGTGGGCCTTAGTTCTTATCTGTAAAACGAAGGAATTAGACTGAATAACAATATAACAACTGAGAGAAGCTCTTTAGAATGTCAACTCCTTGCAGGTAGGCATTGTTTTGTTCTTCGTACTTCTATCCCCAGTGCTTAGCATGGTGCCTGGCACGTAACAGGTACTGAATCTATTGATTGATTAGGCTCTTCTGTTATTGTGCACAGAGAACTTTTCTAGGTGCCAGAGGAGACACAAAGTTTAGATTACACACAATCCTTGCTTTCAAGGAGTTTACAGGCTTAGTGTGGTATGATTCCAGAAAGGGTAACTCTATATAAAATACTACATTAAAGAGTTATAAAGCACAGCACTATGTGAAGCCTGAGTGGGGTGGATATCACTTTCTTGGAGGAGGTGGTTGATAGTTTTTGTAGAGGGGTGGAGGAGGAAGCCAGATGGAATTTACTAGGATAGTCAGGGGGATTTTTTTTTTTTTTTTTAAGAATTCAGGAGATCTGACTATGCTTTTAGGCAAATTGGAAGTAGCTAGTGGTGACCAAGAGTGACAGCGCAAGAGAAAAGGAGAATGGAAATGGGGTGATAAGTGCTGGGGTAAGGTTCTGGACGAATCAGGAGGGAATAGGATCAAGAGAAACCTAGTAATTGATTCCTAGGGATCTCTGCAGTTGGTGATCTCTAATATTTGTTCATGAATGATTTACACTTACATGCTGATTTATGGTTTACAAGACATACAGCATTTTTAACTCTTGCATCCTTTGTTTGTATCTTGAGAGACAAAGTAGACATTGACTAGTATGACCAAATTTAGCAGTGCCTGTCTGCTATAGAATGAATTCTCTTTCCCTCACTCTTTCTCTTTCAATCCCTCCCCCCTTTTCTCCTGTAAACAGTCTATATTTACAAAGTACACATTTGCTTAGGAGAGATTAGAATAATGTGGGCTTTTTATTTTGCAGGGAGATTTTGAGATGTCATCCTGGGCAAATTCCGTATTTCACGTATCTTTGGAATTTACCTGTGGATATCCTCATTTGATCCTATGGTCCTAACCATCTCATACACATTTTTTTTAAAGACTCTATACCTTGTACCCATATCTTGCTCAGGCTGTAAATGCCAGATCTATTCATGGATTCAAGCCTACTAATTGGCACAGAATCTTTGACCTGCTCGGTTTTCAATATGGACCAATTTAACCTTTCTTAAGCCACTTGGTGGCCCCTCACTTCTAGGGGCTCATCATATTGAAACCCAACTTAGTGCAGACACTAGATGGCTCACTGTGTCCCAGAACTCTAGAACTCAAAAGATCCATCAGCCTCAGTCTTCCCAGAACTGGGAGTATTACAGTTATACACCACCTCACCTAGTTCTAAGCACTTTGATATAGCATTTAAAAAAAAAACCAAACACTTCGCATGATGATTTTTAAAAATAAGGTAATTCTTCCTAAATGTCCCCCTGAATATTTGCAAACTTACGGTCTGCCCTTCCCACTCTTAGCTTTGTGGATTGTTCTTGTGTCTGTAAGAAATCACCTAAAAGTATTCCTTCCTCAGATAACCTGTAAAATGTGGTTTCTCTTTTCAGAAATACTGACAATGTATTTCCGCAAGCTTGTTTGATGTCCTATTGTTAAATTTGTCCCATTATGTTGTATGTCCCTTGGGCTATGGTTGTTAAGCATATTAAGTCCAAGACTTATTCTGAGTAAGTGGAAGAAAAACATGGAGACAATTATTTGGAAAATCAGTAAAAATCTTTCCCTTACAACCCTATTGACATGTTGAGTTCCTTGGGCAATTTATTCCAAATAGCATTTTCATATGTAATAGCTAGTTCCCTGCTTTGTTCTGCCTGTTTTGACCTGGCTTAAATCCCTTATACTTCACACTTTATTCTTAGTTAGCTCATTAGTCAGCAATGAAACTAATGAGAGTGACCTCATTATAGAGGGTGAAATAAAATGGACTCCTTTTCTGAACTCTTATAGACTATTTATAGTTTGTACCCCTCATTTGTTATTTTTCATATGATGCCTTGAACTGTTATTTGTTGATTTTTTTAACATCCTATTTCCCCCAAATAAACTGCAACCCTACTTTTCACTTCTGTGTTTTCGGAGTTAGTGTCCTATACATAGCCGGTGCCCAGTAAAGAAATACTTGTTGAACACTCTAAATGGTGTTGGACTGGAAATCAACAAGAAGACCCAGGCTTTAGTAGTGGCACTTTCACCCCCTGACAGTATTGCCTTGTCAAAGAACTCTTTTCTCTGCTTCAGTTCCGTTATCTCTAAAATGAGACTGTTTGGACTAGGTGACCTCTAAAGAGGTCATTGTATAAATATATATGCATATATATTTTTTAGTTGTATAATATGTATGTATAACATATATGTATATATGTATGTGTCTGTATAAATTCCATGGCTCTCTACAGGTGATAATCAAAGGACACCATTATAAAAGAAAATATCGTGACTTCATCTTTGGAATCTGTGTAGTTGTGATGTGGCCCACCTACTTTCATCTCCTGACCAGCTGAATGTTAGCTGATGATTCAGAAAGTTTCTTTCCTCTTTTTTTTTTTTGTTTTATAATTTTTTTTTATTACAAACTTAAACATAGACAGACACAAACATTTCAACAAACAGAGAGTAGAAAAGAGGATTGTATATTAAACTTTGAACCTGCTACATAGCTTAAGTGTGCATTAAATTTAACGCAGTAGTAACAAAGCTACCCTAATTGTGCACCCTTTTGAACTGCCTTTCCCTCTTTCTTCTATGTATTTTTAATGTCTCATGGATGCCTTATTCTTTCTTTTAGGTGAGGAACATAATTAACAGCTACCCATTAAATTCTCCCTACCACCAGATAAGAGTCCCTCCCTTTTATCTTTTGAAAGTTTCTTTTCTATCTCAGGTCCAACTATGTTTTATGTACTACCAAATACCTAAAAAATGTTTGGATTCCTGGTACTGAAGAGTTCTAGGAAATGTATTTCTAGTTGCCTATCACCTTCAGGTCTGGGAAGAAAATCGAGGCTGACAAGTAGCACGCTCATTAGCCAGCCATTCTGTCTCAGTCACAAAGGTATTAGGGAGAGATATTTATAGCTGACCTTTGGAGATTCATAATTCTTGTGAGTGAGAAACTATGATATTCCAAACAAAGAGTTTTCTCTTTAAAATTCTGATTGTCAAAGCAAAGAAACATTTAATTATTTGTAGTCAAGTTGTATTTATCGATAATTTAATCAAAATATATAAGCATCATTTCAGAATTCATAGCCATTTCCATTTCCTCTGAGACATGTGGAGTTAGAACATTCACCCGAGACAATTCGTGTGTGACACCCTCTCAAGCCGGTTGCTTTGTGATAGACATAAATAGACATAAATGTTGTTGTTTTCCTTATTTAAAGTTGTCACATGTGCATTGTTCAGTTAATCTGCGATGCAGAACTGGTGCTTTGAATATATTAAAAGTCAAAAAAGAATTATGGTTTTAAAATATTGTATAGCATATGGAAAATTAATGTTACTGCTTTTTGCCCTTTGTATCTTCATTTCTTCCTTTTTTTTCTCTCCAGATTTCCTTCCATTAGAGAACTTTCTTAGCTTCCTTATGTTTATCAAGAATTCTGTTGGAACATTCTATTGTCTAGAAAAGGTAAGAACCAAAAGAATCCATTTTATCTCCAAATTAATACATTCTCATTTGTGCCATTTAGGTTGAACATCCTTATATGGTAAGCAATTAAATGCTTCATGCTGTGAATATCAAATGTGCCAATTGTTTTGCCCTGTTCCGAGTGTAGAAAAATTCAGCCTTTACAAATCAAGTACCTTGATTGAAAAAAGGCAACCTTTACAAATTAAATACTTCAATTTTTTTTCTTTTGGTGGGAAAAGAAAAAGGTTGGAGCATAGTAAGCATCTGTTCCATATGTATGGAAGCTGTGGAAATACTTTGCTATTTAACAATAGTGGTGTTGTCCCTGACACACTAGGAAATTGCTTTAATACTTTAAGCCTCAGTTTCTTTCTTTTTTAAAAAAAGTGGGAATAAAAAAAGTTGAACTGAAAATAGGTAAAAAAATATTTTAAAGAGGTTTGCAAATACAAAAGGCTTTTTGAACATATTCTTGAGATATGAACACCTGATTTGCAGATATACTATATGTAATAAACAACTCAATGCAACAATCTGCTTCCCCTTCTCCTTTGTCACCCCAATCCTGTTCTGGACAGCAACCAAGCTTTACTGGAAAAAAGAAACCACTTGGTGACCAGCCCTGGGAACTGACTTACTTTACCACTACCTTTCTTTCCAGTTAGTCATTGAATCAATATGACTCAGGAGGAGAAAGTGAGGCTGGTGACCTTGCACATCCCTCCATCACTCAAAACAAAGTCAAGTGCAAGTCATGTCATCATTTCTCTGATGTCATGGTCTTCTTCAAAAACGAAGGACGAACACGCACACACACACAATATATTAGCAGTTGCTATGGGTCCCTTGATATAGAAGAAAGAGTGTTAGATTTGGAGTTAGGAGACCTTAGCTCCTGATTGTTTCATTTATCCAGACGCATTAGCTGTGTGACCCTGAACAAGTGACAACCTCGCCAAGTCTCAATTTATTCATCTGTAAAATGAGAAAAAAAATGCTTGTACTATTTTCCTCAGAGTTATTGTGAGGAAAGTCCTTGAAGGATGACATACAAATGAATTTGTATTTTTACATGTCAGGAGATTGTATGTCAGAATCATACTTTTGAAACAAGTGCATCCTTAAGGAATAAGAAATGACCTCAGTAGGAAGTGTCAGGCAGTAAGCTATTAGCTCTGAATATGAGCATCCCTCTCATTATTGACAAATGCTTTCTTGGCATTCCCATGCTAAGTTTTTTAGTTGTTTGTTCTTTCAGCCACAATTGTACAAAACCTAACTCAGGAAAACACAGCACAACTCCTTGAGAGACTTTTTAGTGGGGCAGAAAATAGATATATTTTCCTTCATTCCCTTTCCTTTGTCATTTGAGTAATATGGGAAAGTCGAAGTGTACCTTCTTAAAGGGTATACATGCATGGTGATGGGAGGATTGGTAACTGAGCAATAGAAATAATTGGAGGAAGAGAAAAGCTTGTGGAGACAAAGGTGGAACAACCAGGAGAGAAAAGGACTCAGGAGGTGTTTTTGTCTTTACCTTACATTGTGGAGATGGGAGATGGTGTTAAAAGTTTGGGTAGATTATACTATGGGACCATAAAAAATGGTGAGAGAGAGAGAGAGAGAGAGGAGAGAGGAGAGAGGATACTTGTGTGCTTCCTCCCCTTCAAGTGACAATGGGGAGCTTGGGAACAGGGAATGTGATAGAACCATGAGTCAGTCAAGAGGCCATAAGGGCCTGAACTAGATTGTGGCTGTATGAGTAGAGAGAAAGGAATATGTATGAGACATGTTTCAAAGATAAAAAGATTTGGCAGCTGATTGGATATGTGAGGAGACAAGATCCTGGGGAAAACCCACCTATAGAGGGTAGGATGTAATGATGATCCCACAAAAGGGATTAAGAAGGAGTTGGATAAGCAGGAAAAGCAGTATGGTGTAGTGGATAGCTAGACTCCAAGTTGGTTTGGAGCCCAAAACACCCATCTCTACCTCAGACACTTACTAGCTGTGTGGCCTTTGCAAGTAACAATCTCTTTTTGCCTCAATTTCTTCATCTGTCAAGTAGGGATTACAATAGTATCAACCCTACAGGACCTTTGGGAGCATCAAATGTAAAATATAATATATGTAAAACTCTTTGTGAAAGCTTAAAGACCTATATACATGTGAATCATTATTATTAAGAGATGAATCAGGAAAGAGTAGTGTTGTAAAGGCAGGAGGATCTAAGGCCTTCTGAGAGTAGTCATTCAGCATGTTGTCTTGTCCGGTGGAAGTATTCCTTGGGAGATGGAAGTTGCTCTCCCGTTGATCTCAGCGTCTCTTCACAAATTGCAGACTCGGAGACTGGGTCCTGCAACCCTTGCAGCTCTCGGTATTGGGAGGAAGAAGAAGGGGACAATAAATCCACTTCTAGCACAAACTGCTGTGTAAAATCATTTCAGTCTTGTTTAAGTTGTGTTGCCAGTTGGAGGCGAATCCCCTGTTGCTCTCTTCCAACAACTCTTCCAAAGTCACCATTTCACTGCTTAGGGAGGCAGAGATTTGTCTGCTGATATGAGGCTGACCTGGATTATTGTCCTGGAGAGACTTCTGTGGGATTGACCCATTCCTGGGAGGGGCTGTTTGTGCCTGCCACTCCCTAATCTATGGGGCCACGTCACATGTCTCTTGTGTTTGGTGAACCTTTGCTCTGGGGTGGACTCACAAAAGTTCTCATCAGAATTGTAACTTTTGAGCAGGCCTATGTGCTTGACAATGAGGATTGAGCTAGAAGGGGGTAAGTGGATAGCTGAGGTAGAATGAGCCCTGGCACCCAACTCTGTGTGCCAAGACTTGATCACGGAATCTGTGGAATCTTCAAAGTGGTCACTGCTGCCTCCATGTGGAAAGTTTGTTTCTGCTTATAATTACTGGTGACTCTTCCCCTAGGTCTACTGTGAATATCTCTGTCATCCTGGCTGTTTGATTCTGTGGGGGAGATGCTATCTGGAGTCGCCTGCTGCCAAGTGAGATGCTAGAAAGCAGATGGAGAAGCAAGACTAGTTGCCAGGGAGGGCTGTTGGTGGTTGATATGGAACATTCTCTTGAACCCTCTTTCTTTGGTTTGATGAGTTTGACTAAGGCTTTGATCTAATAAAGTGGCTGTGGTTTGTTTTGTTTTGATTTGGATAGGATTATTTAATTTGTACTGATCCATAATTTTATCTTTTAGTTTTTCTTTATGTCTTTGTAAAGCATTCATTTTGTCTATGGATTGCTTCTGCTCCTTGTTCTTCATATTGTTCTCCAGAAGCAGCTGGTTTTGTTGACTCTGTATCTGGATCTGGTTCAGAAGAGGATGGCTCTCTTCTTTCCAGGGGAAAGAGGAAGGAGTGGCAAACAATGTTAAACACCTAAAGAGGGCAAGAAAGAATGAGGATTGAGAAAAGGACATTCTGTTTAATGAGAAAGATTGGCCACTAGTGATCTTGGGGTGAGTAGTTTCACTTGAGTGAAGATAGACTGAAGCAAGTTAAGAAGTGAGTGGGAGGTGAGAAAGTGGAGGCAGTGAATGTAGACAGCTTAATCTAGAATGTGGCTATGACAAGAGTGAAGAAATATAGGATAGGAGTTAATTGAAGATTTTTTAAGGATAGAGAAGACATAACCATGTTTGTAGGCAGCATGGGAGGAGCCAGTAGATAAAGGGAGATTGAAATTAGGGATAAAGAGTAATTGATTAAAGGGACAAATTCCTAGAGGAGATGGGAGAGACTGGAAACAAGAATGAAAATAAAGGGGTTGACTTGATGGATAGAAAGACCACCTCTTCCTCTGAGAGAGGAAAAAGGAGGAGAGAATGGGAAATATTTTTTTTGGAGGGGGAGGCAAGGTAATTGGGGTTAAGAGACTTGTCCAGGGTCACACAGCTAGCAAGTATCAAGTTTCTGAGACTGAATTTGAACTCAGATCCTCCTGACTCCAGAGCTGGTGCTCTATCCACTGCTCCACTTGGGCTGACCTTGAAAATGGGAAATATCAGAGGGATTTGAGATGTGAAATTGTGGAGAAAAGGGAACTCCCAATGGATAGCCTTAATTTTTCTAGTAAAATATGAGATGAGATGAGATACTCTTCTGAGGTATAGGGGGAAAGTATGTGTCTTGAGGAATAAAAGAGAAGGTTTTTGTATCAGACACTGTGGGGAGTATAACTCCAATATCTAAACTTCTGGGGGACTGGCCTGGGTAAATCTTAGTCCAATATTGAAGGAGTGAGATACAGGGAAATATAGAAACACAGGGGAGTATGGTTAAGTAGAAGAATTTCAGAGTTATGAATTGTGGAAGATAAAATGTTTGTAGGTGATGGTGATATCAAGGGTATGAACATCCCCAGAGTGGCTGAGTTGAACTGAAATTGCAAATTATAGGAGTTCAGGAACTTGATAAACTAAGAAGCAAGAATGTTCAGGGGAACATAAACATGTACATTGAATTTCCAAAGGATAAGGGTAAAGATTGGAGTGCAAAGGGAGACTGGTGAGTTAGGTATGGAATTTATAAGCTGGTGTTAACAGGGGATTAATTCCTAGTTAAAAGAGGATAAATGACCTGTGACTAGCGGATAATTGACATCAGGGGCTTGATGCAAGATGTATCTGAGTGGAGTGAACCTCAAAAGAAGAAAGATTACTTAGTGATGGTCTGAAATTTACAGTGTGTGCAGCAAGGAGCAGGCCCATTCCTGCTCCTGGAGTGGAATGAGAGAAAGTACATTCAGTGCTACAGTGGGTGGCCAGAGAGGCAAAGAATTCTAGAGAATCCAGGGTTCTGAGATGGCAGGAAGATAGAAGGAGCATGAGAAGAAGGCATCTAACATGAAGAGCAGTTTGTTAGCAATAGAATGGGGTTTGTTTGCACAGGGCAAAAAAGCAAGCAGAGGGAGAATGGAGTAGGAACACAGGAGGGTAGGCATGACATGGATAGGTATGAAAGAGTGGAGGAAGAGCAGTTCCATCTAAGCAGCCTATGACTGAATCACAGGAATTCTGAATGGAAGAGAATCTGCTAGTTGTAGGGCAACAGACAACTCCCTTCTCAGGAGCAGTAGTTAGCACAGTACCCCAAGACTCTTCTCAGAGTTTATCTGATTATAATCTGCGAAAAAAAATCCACGTAAATGATGGTGGCCAAGTATGTTGAGGAGCAAGGGCAGGGGCCCTGATGGGAAGAAGCCTACTTCTAGGTCCTTATTGATTATAGGGGGCTGAAGTATGCCTTATTTGACCACTCTCCAAACATCAGTCACCTCTACCCCAAGACCCACCTGAATGGTGTAGACAATATATACTGTAGGAATTCAGAGAAGGAAGAAATCAATATGAATTAGGAGCTAGGGTGCTGGATAGAGGGGCTGTGGCAGGAATTGAACTTGAAGAGTTGGCAAAATGATCTTCCTAATGCAGCATGGCATAGTGGATAGAGTGCTAGCCTTGGAGTCAGGAAGACCTGGGTTGAAACCTTGACTCTGATACTTACTAGCTGGATGCTTCTGGATAAGTCGCTTACTCTGTCTGTACCTGAGTTTCATTATCTGTATATATATTCTGGAATGACTATTCCTACCTCTCATTCACACTGATGATGATCGCAAGAACATGGCTCCTGTGTCTCTCCTCAGGGTTCTAGGGGTACCTCAGAGAGACTGGAGATTGTTTTTTTAGTACTGTAACTCATGAATCTTCACTACTCTGCTTTCTTCTAAAATCATCAGTTGATATCAATTAGTCAGACTTAATTCATTTTTAGAAAGGGGTATTTACTAAGGTAGCATAATAACAATTGGCAGAAATATTCTCCTCAAAAGTCTGTGGCACAATTTCCCACAAATACCTACAGAGAACAGGGGGAAGTGGATTCAACCTTAGAGAGCACATGCAGCAAAGGGTAACTGAAAATCCTCTTGCTGGGTCCTCAAGATATCCCCCTTATGCATAGTTCCTGCTATTCTTCTGGACTCTTTGCTGGGACTTGAATCTTTTTTCCTCATCTCATTCTCTCTGTTCTTAACTCCTGATGTATGAAGGCACTTCTCTCTCAGGGGACATTGGTAGTATGATCAAGAAAAAGCCCCCATCTTCTCATCTCTGTGACATTCAGGAGCCTTTGACCAAGGTGGGAACAGAGTGGTTAGAGAGGAAACACCTATAGGCATGCTCCTCCCCTCCAATCAATGTCTTCTCAGGGGTTTACTTGGAATGCCTTTTAAACCTGATTCTGTCTAGCTGGTGGGTGTTATACAGGCCCCAAAGAGTAGGACCAAGTCCCTTGACCAATTTCAATGGATTTTGTCACACTGAGAAGGTGTCCAGGCCATGTTCAAACCCAGTGAACAGTTAAGATGTCTTAAATATATATCAGGGCATAGAAGCCAGCTGGTGCAATAGGTAGAGCCTGGTCCTGGGATTTGGAAGAACTGAGCTCAAATGTGACCTCATATGCTTTCTACCTGTGTGACCCTGGGCAACTAAGCTAACCTCTGTTTTTCATCTGTAAAATAGGAATAATAATGAGATAATAATTGTAAAGTATTTAGCACAGTGCTTGGTACATAGTGAACTTGTTAGCTATTTGTAATATAAATATTAGCTATTATTATTATGTTAGCTATTATCTTGTCACTTTCTTTAAGTTAGATGGAGAAATTATCTAAAGTGTCCTACTGTCACGTAAAATTAAGGAGCTGAACTATTTGGCCTCTAAGGTCCCTCCTAGTTCTACATATATGAACTTGTGCACAAATCTGAACACATTCTTTGTACGCTTAAAATCCTTTAGGGTTCCCCAGTTTGCCATAAGATAATAAAAATAAAATAAATAAAAATATCAATAAATATTTATATATAATGCATATTTATTTATAATTAAAAATATTGACAAATAAAAAATAAAGACTCCTCAATGTAAGGCCCTTCAAATCTTTTTACTACCTACCTTTACCATTACTCTCGCTTACACCAAAATGGAAGACTGTTTCTTATCTTTACTTTCTCATCCCTGTATTTACACAGTCATACATGTCTGTTGAAATTTTCCTTCAAGGCTTAGGTTAGGTGATTTTCTTCCATGAGATTTTCATGGTTATTTTCAGCTAAAACTGATTATTTATTTATATTAATTATTACATATTATTTACATATTTTATATATAATTATTATATATTTATATATTATATTATTTATAATAGATTATATTATTTTTATTTATAATAGATTATATTATTTATATTTATTAATTATTTATATTATATTTATTTAATCTTAAAATTTTCCTAGCAAATCTTATTTTAATCTCCCCTTTGCCTTTATCTTGTGACTTCCCTAGTGTCCTTCCTATTTGTGTGAATACTTATCTGATACCTAGAAGGCATATTGGATAGAGGGCTGCCCTGAGAGTCAGGAATATTTGAGTTCAGACCCCTTGTCAGTTGTATGGTTACAGGCAAGTCATTTGCCATGTTTCAGATTCAATTTCCTCAACTAAAAAAATAGGAGTGATAATAGGAGTGACAATAGCATTGACCAGTGACAAGCAAGTTATGTGAGGTGCTTTGCAGACCTTAAAAAGCTCCACGTAAACGGGAACTGTCCTTAGTGCTGTAAGCAGGGATTATGTTGTGTTTTTTAACCAATGCATAACTTGTACATAAGTATCTGATAAATACCCATCTTCAGGAACACTGAAGAATTTATGGAGGATACTGACGTGGGATTTATGTGGTGCTTAGTCAGGATGATCATATCTAGAATGAAGTTGTCACCGTGTAGAACACAAGGTGTACGTGGTGCTATCCTCTGCTCAGTCACTAGTAATGATTCTTAATCTTCTGGGAATAAATTCTATTACTACAACACTTTGGGAATGACAAAGTTGTACATTAAAGCAAAGCAACATAGCAGAACTGTGAAATGTGATTAGGGATAAAACATTCCTTTTCAGTATACTTAATAATAATAATAATAAACAATAAAAACAGCATTTATATAATCCTTTGAAGTTTGAAAAGCACTTTACATGTTATCTCATTTGATCCTCACAACAACCCTGAGATGTAGATTCTGTTATTATCCCCATTTTATAGATGAGAAAACTGAGACCGAGATACTTCAGTACTATGAATCTATGATCTTGTTAACGTGCGTATTCCTTCACTGGTGTAAATATTAACCCTTCCAAGCTTTCTCATTTCTAAGGCTCTTGTCCATGTTTTTCAAAAAGACCTCCATGGAGGATTTATCCAATGTGTTGGAGGCTTTCCTCTAGATCTTTTCAACTCTTGCAATTATGGGTTAATCCTTCAGGCTGCCTGCTTATTAGTATGTTCCCCTCTCACCCCCTCTTTCCCTGCTCCAACCCCAGCTGCATGGTTAGCCCACTGGCTTTTCCAGTGGTTTGTTTCCTAGATGCCACCCATTATTCCACTTCTTATCTCCTTTGAGCATTGTGTTTAAAAGTCAAGATGCAAAGCATGAAGAAGAAAGATAGCTTCTAGTCCAAATTATGATCTCTTGGATGATTGAGGAGATCTCCCTCCTAAGTCTTGGTGTCTAGTGCTATTGCTAGTATGGCAGTATGAGTCATTATCATTTTCATCAAGTATTTAGTGAATATGTATTATTTATAAGGCATGTGTGATACTATATCCCTGCCCTCAAGAATCTTATAATCTAATTGAGAGACAGGGCAGACATTTGAAAAAAATGAAAAACAACTGAAAGTAGCAATAAGTAGTATAAGTAATAAGTGTGTTAGTCTGGGCAGCCAGGCAGTGCAATTGATAGAGCACTGGACCAGTAATCAGGAACACCTAATTTCAAATCTGGCCTCAGACAACTTACTGTGTCACCCCAGGCAAGTCATTTGACATCTGCCTGCCTCAGTTTCTTCATCTGTAAAATGGGGATAATAATAGCTCCTATCTCCTAGAGTAGTTGTGAGAAATAAATGAGATAATATTTGTAAGTGCGTATAAATGCTAGCTATTATTATGATTAGTCTATAATAGTGAAGTATTGTGTGAGACAGACACGTGATTTATGTCTTCAGAATCTCGAAGAGCTGTCATGTGGAAGAAATATTGGACTTTATGTTTCTAGAAGAGGACAAATAGAGGTAGATTTTGTCTCAATATAAGGCAGAACTTTCTAAATAATTCAAAACTGTTCAAAAGTGTAGATAACTTAAAAGGACCCCAGAGTGCATCGAGTCCAATCTCCCTGTTTTACTAGTAAGAAAACTGAGACTCAGGGACTTGTCCAAAGTTACATAAGTAGTAAGCATCAGAAGTAAGATCTGAACCCAGGTCCTTCGACTCCATCACTAGGGCTCTTTCTACTAGACCCCTGGAGGAGAAATCCTCATGAGATCGTTATGGGGAATAAGAACTTACATTAAAACTTACTCTTCCCACAATAACCTTGTGAAGTAGGTAGTGCAAAAAGTATTAAGCCCATTTTACAGGTGAGAAAAAAAACTTGAGGTAGCAGGTGTAATATAACTTGTACAATGTCAGATCCTTGTTAAATGTCAGAAACTGAACTTGAACCCAGACCTTCAAACCCAGAGTTCCATGTACTTTCAACTACAGCATGTTATTTTTACTGAGTACTTCTTCCAGGGAGACATTTGCAGTGATAGAAACTGGTTTTTGGACCAGTTTCCACAGGAGATCCTTTTACAGAATCCCAGGGGAAAAGTAAACTCCTCACCTTGATTCCATTTATCTGCCATCCAAAAGGCTCAGCTGCCCTTTGTCTATTTCAGATGCATTATGATGGCAAGGTCTGCTTGCCGTGATTCTCTTGGGTGGTCCAACAATAATGGAAGGCATTATGCATGTGCCTTCTGCTACCATTAAAAATACTTAGTCACAACCTTTTAAAGCAAAAATGAAGCAGAATTGCTTTAGATTTTTTGTTTTACTTTCTTTTGACTCTAGCAAGTCCATTTTCGAAGCTGTGTCTTGGTTACCTAGGGAACTAGCATTCAGCGTTACTGATTTTTATGAGATGTGAGTTCAAAGTTGTCGGAATTGTTGGTTGGGTTTCAAGTGGTGACCCTTGTACTGACTGCAAAGTAACATAATTTTTATTTTTTATTAGTCAGAAAGATCAAAGGTGGTCATTTTACAGAGGCCTTTATGATGGAAGAGCTTTGGAGAACAGAGAAGAAAAAAAAAGCTTTTTGCGTTGAAGACATTTTGTTTTTTGTCAGCAGTTGGAAGCAGGATTGTCAATATGTTTATTTCAGGTGGTATAATGAATAACACATACTTATTTCTATGTGACAAACAGATAGGTGATAGATAAAACATTTATTAAGCGCTTCCTATGTTCCAGGCACTGTGTTAAGCACTGAGAACACAAATATAAGCAAAAAGAAAGATAGCCTCTGCCCCCAGGAAGTTTTTATTCTGATGGAGGAAGAGAACACATTAAAAGGAGGTAAAAAATAGGGACAGAAGGAGTGGGGAGAAGGTACTCACACAGGCATAATGGAAAAGAATGGAGGATCAGTATTGAAGTTAGAGAGGACTGAAGGATCTGGTGTGATGCATTTTAATACCTTGATATGCTATAAATTTCATAGGACTCACTGTGATTTTTCCTGTTTTGGTTCCATGGCCCTCCCATCGGAGCCAATAGTTAATAATCTCTCAAACCGCAGTTTTCTGGATTGTTAGATACCTGAGAGCGTAGCCTTGTTTCATTTAGCATTGTATTTCTTCTGTCACCTAGGACTATGTGTTTCAAATAGTAGGTAATTAATAAACTCTTATTGAATGAATAAATGTGTTAATGAGTTGACAGAATTTTCATTCTTTAAGACTGTCTCTTGCTTTTCTTACTGTTTTAAGAAATGTGTCTATAGAGCTCTTTCAGTCACTAATCTTTTTTGGCTGTCTTCTATTACCCTGGAATATGGTTTGCAGGAGTTTCCAAAATAGTTCCTTTCTTATTTGCAATGGATGTGTTGCTTTCAGAGAGCTGCCTTTGTGTTGACATAACATTTAAAGGAAGACGCACAAATAAAACCTTGGTTCAGTTTTTTTTTTAAATTGAATAAGCACAATTCTTATCAAAAGAATACTGAACTGTCCTTGATTTGTTGTTGCCTGTTGACTCATCCTGACACCAAATCCACTGTATCCCCTTTATTTGATCCAGAGTTAGGTGTTGTGGGTTGGCTTAAAGCAAGGTTTAGGTGTGTGATCTGATTCTGAATGGCTCAGTGTCTTGAGGCGCGGCTCTAACCAATGTCATAAAGCAGATCACCACAGTATACTCTTTCCTGGAACTTCAAGTGATACAAGTTTAGCTATATGTATATGTACATTTAAACACATATAAGTTTGTATACAAAGATGTCTGTACATTCATGTGCGTGTGTCTGGAGTTAGTTCTTTATACAATAGAAAAGTGCACATACCATTAATCAGTAAGCATGTATAAAACACCTACTATGTGTTAGGAACTGTGCTAGATGCTGGTGATAAAAATATTGAAAATGGAACTATCCCTACCCTTGAGTATTGAATGAGTTCACATATGTATGTATTTGATATCAAATTTATAAATGCAAATGGAATCATTTGTACTTACCAACACATGAATGGATAGTGCTTTCAAAAATAAGCCAACATATGGGCAAAATATTTACAAAATTTTCTCATTTGAAAAGAGTGCCTTAGGGTGATTGAATCTGCAGTGCCCTTTCAATAGAAATGATTTTGCTATTTAATGGAAGAGAAGGAAAGCTAGTAAAGTCTAACTGTTTTAGATTTCATTGTGAAGCTAATGTTGGGATGAAGGAAACACTTTGTCAAAGATTTTTTGAATTTGTTATAAATTTTCTGGAAAAGCAATAAGAGATGGTTGCCAGAGGGCTGACCTCGGGGTTGGAAATACCTGGATTCAAGTCTTGCCTGTGGCATAGACTAACTGGGTGCCATTTGGTAAACCAGTCCCTTAACCTCTCAGTGCCCCAGGCAATCCTTTAACACTCTAAGTTACAGAGAAAGTGCCAACCTGCATTGGTGGAAAGAGTTTTCATGCCTGGGGTTCCCTATACTGATGAAATCAAAGATATAGTCCTCAATTTTATACTTGTCTCCAGTGCCTAGCACCCAGCAGGTACTTAATAAAGGCTCTTTGAATTGAACTAGAATTAAATGAAGTATGATGGGATGGGAGAGAAGGAGAGGGGAAGCAGAGAGGGAATTTCAGAAGCAAAAAAATCCCTTTAATATCCTTACACATACAAATGCTTGAAGTCAACTAGGTGGTACAGTGGATACAGTGCCAGGCCTGCAGTCAGGAAGATTCATCTTCATGGGTTCAAATCTGGCCTCAGACATTTGCTAGCTGAGTGACCATGAGCAAGTCACTTACCCCTGTTTGCCTCAGTTTCCTCATCAGTAAAATAAGCTTGAGAAGGAAATGGCAAACCACTGCAGTATCTTTGCCAAATGGTGTCACAAAGAATTGGACACAACTGAAAAACAACAGGACAAAAAACCTCACATTTAAGTTCATATTCCAAATAGAACTTTAGAATCATTCAAATTAGAAGCCCTTGGAAAAACTGCCAATTTCACTGTATGTTATTTTTTCCTATGTGGATAGGTTTGACCATGTCACTCCCTTGCTCAAGAATCTTCAGCTTGGGGGATGAGAGCCAAGATGGGGGAGTAATAGCATGAACTTTCTAGAGCATTTTCGCCAAGCCCAGCCAAATACCTATAACAAATGGCTCTAAACAAATTCTGGAACTGCAGAACCCACAGAGTGATGGAATGAAGAAAATCTCTAGCCCAAGATAGCCTGGAAGTTCACCAGGAAGTGTCTATCAAACTATGTTGGGAGCAGAGCACAGTCCAGTGTGGTCCATGACTGCACAGAGGGGACCTAAGCAGGTCTTGGGAGACTGAATCTCACAAATCTGTGGTGGTTTCCAGAATTCATGACTCCAAAACACCAAGGACAAATTGGAAGATCAGTGGGAAAAGTCTTGGGACCAGTGAAGGAGAGTGGAGTGGTCTGGCTCCAGTCCAGGATGCAGAGGGGGAAGGGGGCAGAGGAACCCCAAGCAGTCAGAGCAGCAGCAGGGGCAGCTGTAGCCACTGTTTCTGGAGCTCTAGGCCCACAGATTGTGGGGGATTGAGTGACTGACAGTATACCCCTTACCCCCAATGGAAGCAGAGAACTATCTTGATAAAGAGCTTAAAAGTCAAGTAAATGCCTGGGGAAATGAGCAACAACTGGAAAAAGAATCAGATTATAGAATTTTACTTTGGTGGCAAGGAAGACCAAAGCATGCAAACAGAAGAAAACAACGTCAAAGTTCCTCCACCAAAGCCTCCAAGAAAAATATGAATTAGTCTCAGGCCATGGAAGAGATCAAAAAGGATTTTGAAAATCAAGTAAGAGAAGTAAGGCAAAAATTGGGAAGAGAAATGAGAGTGATGCAAGAAAATCATGAAAAATGAGTCAACTACTTGCTAAAGGAGACTCAAAAAATGCTGAAGAAAATAATGCTTTAAAAAATAGACTAACCCAAATGACAATAGAGATCCAAAAAGCCAATGAGGAGAAGAATGCCCTAAAAAATAGGATTGGACAGATGGAAAAGGAGATCCAAAAGCTCACTGAAGAAAATAGTTCCTTAAAGATTAGAAGGGAGATGATTGAAGCTAATAACTTTATGAAAAATCAGGAAATTATAAAACACAATCAAAGGAATGAAAAAATAGCAGACAATGTGAAACATCTCATTGGAAAAACAGCTGACTTGGAAAATAGATCTAAGAGAGACAATTTTAAAATTATGGAACTACCTGAAAACCATGATCAAAAAAAGAACCTAGACGTCATCTTTCATGAAATTATCAAGGAAAACTACCCTGATATTCTAGAACCAGAGGGTAAAATAAATATTGAAAGAATGCACCAATCACCTCCTGCAAAAAATCCCAAAAGAGAAACTCCTAGAAATATTGTAGCCAAATTCCAGAGTTCTCAAGTTCAGAAGAAAATACTGCAAGCAGCCAGAAAGAAACAATTTGAGTATTGTGAAAATATAATCAGGATAACACAAGATCTAGCAGCTTCTACATTAAGGGATTGAAAGACTTGCAATATGATATTCCAGAAGTCAAAGGAACTAGGATTAAAACCAAGAATCACCTACCCAGCAAAACTGAGTATAATACTTCAGGGGAAAAATGGTTATTCAATAAAAGAGAGGACTTTCAAGCATTCTTGATGAAAAAACCAGAGCTGAATGGAAAATTTGACTTTCAAACACAAGAATCAAGAGAAGCATGAAAAGGTAAGCAGGAAAGAAAAATCATAAGGGACTTACTATAGTTGAACTGTTTACATTCCTACATGGAAAGATAATATTTGTAACTCTTGAGACTTTTCTTGGTATTTGGGTAGTTGGAGGGATTATATACACATAGACAGAGACCACAGGGTTAGTTGAATAGGCAGGGATGATATCTAAAAAAAAAATAAAATTAAGGGGTAAGAGAGGAATATATTGGGAAGAGAAAGGGAGAAATGGAATGGGGCAAATTATCTCTCATAAAATAGGCAAGAAAAAGCTTTTTCAAAGGAGGGGGAAAAGGAGGAGATGAGAGGGAAAAAGTGAAGCTTACTCCCATCACATTTGGCTTAAGGAGGGAATAACACACACTCAATTTGGTATGAAAATCTATCATACACTACAGGAAAATAGGGGAGAAGGGGATAAGTGGGATGTGAGGGGGATGATAGAAGGGAGGGCAAATGGGAGGAGGGAGTAATTAGAAGTAAACACTTTTGGGGAGGAATAAGATCAAAAGAGAAAATAGAATAAATGGGGGCAGGATAAGTTGGAGGGAAATATAGTTAGTCTTTCACAACTTGACTTTTATGGAAGTCTTTTGCATAACTACACATGTATAACCTATATTGAATTGCTTGCCTTCTCAGTGGAGATGGGTGGGGAGGAAGGAAGGGAGAGAAGTTGGAATTCAAAGTTTTAAGAACAAATGTTGAGAATTGTTTTTGCATACAACTGGGAAATAAGAAATGCAGGTAATGGGGTATAAAAATCTATCTTGCCCTACAAGAAATAGAGGAGATGGGGATAAGGGAAGAGAAGGGTGTGATAGAAGGGAGAGCAGATTGGGGGAAGGGGTAATCAGAATGCATGGTGTTTTGTGGTGGGGGGAGGAGAGAGATTGGGAGAAAATTTGCAACTCAAAATCTTGTGGAAATGAATGTTGAAATCTATAAATAAATAAAAATGAATGGGATGAATAAATCCCTACTTATGAAAAAAAAAGAGGAGTCTTCAGTTTCTTATTCCTAGTGTAAAATACCTCTCTATGTCTAATGTCATATGACATTATTTCCCTTCATGCACTCTCCATTCCAGTCAGTCTGGCCTACTTGTTGTTCCCTGACCTCTGCACTCCATCTTTTGCTTCTGTGTCCTTCTGTAGGCAGTCTCCCAGGACATTCCCTTCTCCTCTCAGCTGATTAGAATTCTTAGATTTCCTCACTGCTTTTCAGAGTTGCTTAATAAATGCTTATTGGATTGGTCCAGTATAGGTGCCACAGACCCTGGAAAGCCTTTCCTGATACCCCTGGATCTTAATGATCTCTCTCTTAGGTTATCTTTTGTTTTTCTGCTCACATATTGTAGCCCTCAGTAGAATTTAAACTCTTTGAGGGCAGAGACTGATTTTTATTTTGACGTTGCCAAGAAAGTGTGCCAAGATAGTGCAAGGCCTTTAGCATAGTAGATTTTTAATAAATGTTTAACTGAATTGAAGTCTGGTGAGAGAATACTAGATCAGGTAAAAAGTATTTAGTATTGATTATGCTATTAAATCATTAAATGAAGATAGAAGACTTATTTAACTTATTCATGTAGTAATTTAATTAAATTCAGTTAGAGACATTTATTAAGTGCCTTCTATATGCAAGGGTCTACTATTGCAGTTTACAAATGCAAAAACGGACCATTCCCTGCTCCACTTTACCTAAAAGAAGGAAGTAAATAATAATTTGAAATAGGAGAGAGCATTGGCAACTGGAGGTGGGTGGGTCAAGGAAGGCTTCCTGTATATAGGAAATGGCATTTGAACTGAATCCTGAATAATTTTAAGGATTCTGAGAAGTGGAGATGTAGTAGGAATTCCTGGGGGAGGGCTTTTGTGAATGTGTGGAGGCAGGTAATAGTCTAATTTCATGTTCTTCTTCCTTCATTTTTGAAGAAAAGCAATGACATTGTCATGTTGGGGTAAAGATACAGTGTATGTGACTGTGGCTGATCAGTCCAATATGATCTTGAAAGGATCTATCACATATTGGGTACAAGTAGTCCATTTGAACATTCGGGATGGAGACGCTTCTAGATTTATGAATCTCATGTTTCCTTTGTGTTACTGCAATTCTGCTTTGTTCAGAGACCACAGCACCTTCTTTGATAACAGGCATGCCATGCTGGGCAGTCCTGTGCCAGTGTCTCCCATGTCTCACTAAAGTTCTTCAGAGAGACCTCGAGAGTGTCCTTGTATGGCTTCTTCTGACTATCATGTGAGCACTTGCCTTGTGTGAGTTCTCCATAAAATAGTCTTTTAGGCATTTGGGCCAGCCCATTGTAATTGCACTCTCAGCATTAGAATTTAAATTCTTGACAGTTCAGCTTGAGAGAGGACCTCAGTGTCCAGTATCTTATCTTGTGATCTTCAGAATCTTCCTAAGACAATTCAAATGGAAGTAATTCAATTTTCTGGTATGGCACTGATAGACTGTCCAAGTTTCATAGGCATACAATAAGGTTAGCACAATGTCTCTGTAGATCTTCAGTTTTGTACACACCCTAATACCTCTTCTCTTCCACACTTTCCTTCAGACCTTCCCAAACACTGAACTAGCTCTGGTAATGTATGCTGTCAGCCTCATCAACTATATGGACATCCCTGAAAAGCATACTGCTAAAGTAGGTGAACTTATCCACAGCATTCTCCATTTTCTGTAACTGATGGTTCCTTGTATGGATGGCGTGGTGCTGGCTGGTGGAGAACCTCTTTTTGGTGTGTGTTGATTGTCAGGCCAAAATTTGCACAAGCAGCAAAGAATTGATCCACACCTTAATATCTACTTTAGCAGAATGTGAAATTAGAAAAAAGCCAGAACACTAGGAAATGTAAAAGTTTGTGCTATGACCCATATAAAGAAATAGACTTATTTTTCAAAGAGGTATTAAGGATTTTTCAAAAGCAAGCAAGATATTCATGTCTAATTTATCCATTATGGTAATGAGATGAGGTGTTCTGAGTGGCTCCTTCTGTCTGTGGGATAAAATGCCAACTACTCAGGGTTTAAGGTCCTTCAAAATCTGACAACTTGCCTTTCAGGTTTTAATTTACTTACTCCCAATAAATTAAAACTTCTTTGAACTCTCCAAAACTTTAAAAGTTGGATGAAATATTTTAAAAATGCATCATATATTTTAGGCAAGTTCTCCACCTTCTTATACAGTCTATATTTAGCATATATTAATGACATGGAATTATAATTATGATCACCAATTATTTTACTATTTTGGAATATAGAGTAGATACGCATTTTTCTGCAGGTTGGAGTAAGAAAGAGGTTAAAGCACATGGTCTTTGTGATAGGTACTGTTTTTTTGAGAATTTTTTATTTTATTTTATTTTGCTGATTTCTGGTTGTGGTTTATGACCATGTTTTGGATGACTAAAGCAGTCAGAAATCTGGCTGCTGGATAAAAGGGCTATTATTGCAGTGGTGTGATATTCAGTCTTTAAAATTTTTTCATGGGATTATAAAATTTAAAAGTTGAAAGAGACTTTTAGAAATCAGTTAATCCAACTCCTTCATTTTATAGATGAGGAAATCAAGTCCCAGAGGGTTAGTTAAATGCCTTGCCCAGGGTTACACAATGAAGCAGTGAGACTATACTGGACTAGAACCCTGTTCTCTGACTCCTTGTCCAGTGTCCATTCCATCATATCACACTCCTTCCCCTTGACAACAAAGAAGAGAATAATAGAACTAATTCCCACTTAAGCAATAGTTTATTTGTTTCTCTCTTCTGAAGTCTGAGTCAACAAAAGAATTGTTTTCAGATAGATTAGTTTCTTAACATTAGCCATAATGAATAGAGAATCATTTTTGAAATAGCAGATTTTTTATGGTGACAGTCATATACTAATATATGATGGGTAACTAGTTCTTTAGGATAACAAATTATGGAGAATTTCATTATCTTTAAAAATATTTTTTTTATGTTCTTCTTTTGTATTACTGCCCTTTGCAATGCCTTACCTCCCTGAAACACAACAGGACCCATTGTTGTAACGAAGAAGTACAAGTTAAACACTATCAGAACATGGGCCAAATCTGAAAATTCATCATGATTTGTTTTATATAAAAGCATAGTGGTCCAAAACATCAACTTCATAGAAACACAATTTCATAGACAGATATTTGGACTTAATAAGGATAATAGACAATGGGAAAAGGACAATTTGGAAATATGACTAGTACTGATCATGTTGAGCTACCATGGTTTATTTTAGTCTTTATTATATGATAATGAGAATATTAGTCACTGCAAAACTAAATTATCAAAGTAATAGAATTGAGAAATAGACTAGAGATAGAGTCTACTGTGGATTTTAGTACATTTGTTCCAATGTCTCAGACCATCTTACATTCAAAATAAATTTAGACATTAGCTCTGCCATTTGGAATTAAAGCTCTGCCTTGATAAATGGTGACATTTTAATCTGGTATTGGGCATGCATTAAACCTACTCTCATGGGATCTTCATTAATTGTCTAGAGAGGTAAGGAAAATAGCATACCAGGGAACTGATAGCAATAAATTGGGAGTTTGTGTAAGAATAGTGAAAGACAAGAAGAAAAGAAATTGGTGATTTGAATTCTACTTGGAGAGTTTTAAGTTATATTCATGTTGAATAAACTAAGCTTACTTCTTGTAGAAAAATGAAAGAGAAACCATTCAAAGAAAAATAACCAGAGGCATTTATTTAATAGTCCCAAGAATTCAAGTAATACTGTCCTAGAAAGACCTATGAGTGGTAGTCCCCAGGAGATGAAATTTGGTTTTATGAAACTTTCAGACATCACCTATTCAAATGCTAGTGTTGAAATTTTTTATAGTGTTTGTTAATTTTGAAATAGAAGCATAGAGAAGTGATTTTTCAAGACCTCATAGATAAATTAACCAAACCAGGAACAGAATTTCCTGACTTTACCCAGTCCCTAGTCATGTAGCACAGCACATTCATTTTTAGATAGATTAATAACTGCAGCAGCTAGAATGTTGTATTGAATTCTAGGCATCTTAATACTTGCAAAAATACTGAGTAATCAGAGGCAATTATTAGAATTGCAAAAATGAATAAGGTTTTAGAGCAACTGATTTAGGAAATCTTAAGGTAACTACATTTTAATGATGTTACTTGACTGAGAAAAGAGAGGAACTGTTAAGTAGAGTTAAATATTTAAAACAAAGTTGAGACAAATTTGGCTAAATATTAAGTATTATAATATTTTTGACATCTGGAAAAGTGGGTAAAATTATAATATACAGAAAATTAGAAAGTTGATTGTAAGGAAGAATTTTATCCTGACAAAGGGTTGAATGAAATGAATCAAGTAAGTGTTTTCTTGCATTTTCGGTTTTGGTGATCTGCACAGGGGAAAAAGAGTCTTTTTTCTTTACAGAAGATTAGAATCTCCTGAAATAAAGATACATTGCCAGAGTTTCAGAGAATGCTTGGGAGCATGGCATCTTCTCAGAGGTATAACACTAAGCTAACATTTTGGGGAGGAGGGAAGCATAAGATTTAATTCCATGGCAGGGTTGTTGATGGTAGTTAATATCTGTGAAAAGTGACTCACTAAGCAGCTGTAATAATTCCTAGAGAGGGCACATTTACATTGCTTTAGTCATACAATCTGTATAATTATTTATGCCACATAAATCCTCCTTCCATACACTTACACTTACTGAGGTTTGACTTTCATATTTCTCCATAGAATTAATAAACTCAACAAAATCAGTTATCTTCTTTTTCCTTTATTTCCTTTCCTTCCTTCCTTCCTTCCTTTTCCTTCCTTCCTTTTCCTTCCTTCCTTCCTTTTCCTTCCTTTTCCTTCCTTCCTTTTCCTTCCTTCCTTCCTTCCTTCCTTCCTTCCTTCCTTCCTTCCTTCCTTCCTTCCTTCCTTCCTTTCTTCCTTCCTTCCTTTTCCTTCTTTTTTCTCTCTCTTTCTTTCCTTTCCTTCATTCCCTTTTTCTTTTTTTCTCTCTTTCATCTCTTTCTTTCCCTTTCTGTCTCTTTTTCTCCCTGTGTCTCTTACTTTCTGTCTCTGTCTTTGTTGTTGTCTGTCTGTCTTCCTTTCTTTGACTAGAGCTGGGATCCCTGAGGTAAAAGGAACTCCCACTGAAGAAACCTCCTCTACCAATCCAGAACAGCACCTACTTTGTACCTGGCAGTCTTAGAGCTTGAGACCTGAGATGTCCAGTGATTTTTATAGGGTCCTGAGCCAGCATGTGTCAGGAGGAGGACCTGATCCTTAGGTTTTCCTGATAACAATGCCAGGTCTCTATCCAATACACTATGCTATTTTTCAGCCTCTGAGTATTTCTTATTAGTTATTTTGTGCTGTAATTATTAATGATGTCCTCATTTACATTTGCTCTAAATGTATATTTTTTGATGTTTGTATCTTGTTGTTCAGTTAAATGACTTACATTCACAATTGCGTTCTTTCACAATGTAATCTAGTTGATTCCTCAGTGATATTTTCTTGCTTCAAAGATTCTTTCTGTGTTTACCTGATTAAATAGTTTGAACTTTGTAACTAATTTACCCCAATTTGACAGTTAGATGGGGCTGGTTTTATAAGAGAAGCTCCAAAAATTCTGAAAGGATTAAAATAAAATGAATGTGAAGTACACAAAGAAAAAGTCATGTCACGCTTTGTTCAAGGAACTCTGTCCTTTTGACATTTGAAAGTCATTTAGTTCTCTTTCCTTTAGGAAGTAAACATTTTAAAGTACTTATGTGTAGGCCTTGTTACCTTCAGATGTTACAGAAAAATAATTTTGTGTACTAGATACATGCAAGTTGATGATAATGGTACAGTCAAAATACTGAGTGATCTTGCTTAGAGGCTCAATTTAGGAATTATGAAAGGTCTTTCTCTTTTCTGAGATTTCCTAGGAAAAAGCAAGTAGCCAGAGATGGGGGAGGCATAAAAATACCATGGGGAGTAGTATTCCTAGAAATTACGCTGATTTTCCCATTCAGCGTTAAAGAGACAATGTTGCACTAAGCATTACATCTCTTCTAGACATGATTCCATTTAAGGGAGCCCCGGGAACATCTGTCCAAGAGCTTGTGTGTACTAGAGGTAGTTCTCCTTTTTAGAGTGAGCCTTTCTAGAAGTTATTGATAAGTTGAAAAACAAATCATAGGGCCTGACAAATAAGCAGTTGGAGATGTCTTCCATGTACAATAAACTAGTCCTTTCTGACTGATGAGAAACACCAATGAGCCAGCCCCCAATGGTGTAATCAAGAGCAGTGAATCATTAGAAGCCATCTGCATGTCTTGTGTGCCTCTTTCTGTAAGGGGAATAGGGCCTGTACTATATTAGTGTTTAAAAGCTCCTTTCAAAAACTTCAAATCCTTATTTAGGCACAACCCTACAGTGTAGAGAATAAGACAAACCAAAGTATTCATCGTAACTCCTCCTCCCACTTTCTTGTGCATGAAAATTGTAAGCAAGTTAGAACCAATTTAATATTATTACAAACTAGAAAATGATTCCTGTGTATTTAGAAAATATGCTGTGGTTGAAGAAGAAAGTGAAATTGTGGGAGCTGGGACTACCTTTGCCATGTGCATCCTTCAACATTGCAGGAGAGTTTATTTTGAACTTCAACAGAGGTTATGCAGTATTCTTAGAAGTAAATGCTCGTTATTCAGACTTCAGAAGCTGTTGGGTTTTTTCTCCCTCAGGAAGATCTAAACAAATCTTCATTATGTTTTCCTGATTAGAAAGCAGTGGACAAATAAGTCACTATGAATTCTTGTAGGCCTGACATATAGATAAGCAAAACTCCCTTCAAAACTACCAGTGATAATGACTTGGCATACCTATAGTAAAATGTGATGCTTATATAACAATCATAGACATGCCTAGAGCATAGGTTGAGTGTAGGAGATGGAGGTATCTTAACACTCTTTGGGGTGAACTTTCCCATTGGCCCTCCCCCACAGATAACTCATTCTACGCTCCATGCCCTAGGCTTTCAGTGCTAATAAACATGGAGGCTGATCCCTAGATGGTTACATCGTTCAACAAGTCAACTGAGATGATAGGAAAGTGTTTAATAGATTGTAGTGTGTTATATAGATTCAAGATACTGTTATTGTTACTTATTTCTCCATTGAAGTCTTGCTGTAATGCTTTATCTCAGCATGGAGGTAAGTCCGGATTTTCAAAAGCTGTATTAGGGGCAAGCTCTAGAAGGCCCTACCATATCATAAAGGCCTGTCTGCTTAGAAAGGTTGATGATGAATTTGGGGAGAAGGGTTAAGGAGGATGTGTAGAAAGCCCCAAAGAATAGCATGCCAAGATATGGAGGGGTTGCAATGTGCCCTTATGGAGAAAGCATCTACACTAATGAAATTGTTTTATTTGGAAGATTGAAATTTTGAAGCTTAATCTTTCACAGATGTGATTAATGACTATTTCCAAGGACAGTCCCTTAGCCAGGTTTGCCTTATCTAAATTCTTAGAAAAGAAACAGTCATGTCTACTCACATTAATTATTTTTTTAAAAAATCTAACCATATTTTCTCATTTTATTTCCTCATAGGATTCAAGACTTTTGTAACTGTCAGAGAGAATTCACAGTTGTAGAATCTTTTTTGGCTCTTCCCAGTGAAGAATTAAATTATAAAGAATAGGACTAGGCACTATGTTAGTATTTAAAGTTCATTTTTGAAACTTCAAGCCCATATTGAGACTCAACCCTCCAGCACAGAGAATGAGACAAGCTACAGTATTCATTGAAGCTCTCCTCCCACTTTCTTCCACATAGAAATCATTCTTCTGCATAGAATGATTGCCCAGAAGGCCATGGAAAGGTGCATGGTGGGTGTAAGCAGGCTGCAGTTTAATACCAGTCATGATTCGCATATGAGAAGTAACATAAGAAACTTGCATTGTAAGTGGATGGCATCAAGAATGAGAAGCAATAGACAGGAAGCCTGAATAATTACACTGGTAATGCCATGAAATTAAAAAAAGCTAGAGAAAGACCCAATGGGATGACATGGACAAAAATTGCATAGGATAGGAAAAAATGGAGGTGTTGTTGTTGACATTGGTGGAGGGAGTACCTACACAGGTGAGACCTCAGATCCATCTAATTATTTACAGGCGTCTTTAGCAATGGACACTGGAAATTCCATTCAAATGAGAATAACTCTGTGCTTTGATAAGTAGTGGAACTTTGATTTTTGCACTAAACCTGGGGTCTCATGGGTGTAGAGAACTTCTGACCAGGAAACTCTCTTTAACAGCAAGTTGGAAGCTGCTGTGCAATTTAGTCTTAGAGAGTTTCCTGGGACCTCTGAGAAATTAAGTGACTTGCTCAGAGTCCCACAATCATTATAGACTCAGGTCTTCAGGTCTCCAAGGCCAGAACTCTCTACACCGTGTTTTTCTCTTTATGCTACCAAAATGATCTAGGTCTTATCTCAAATTTTATTGCTGTTTAAATATTTGGAAATAGATTGGTCATCAGATTGTCCGCCTTTGGTAAAGGGCAAGGTTAATAACATTATATTAATGGAATCATAGGATGTAAGAGTTGGAAAAGGACTTTAGAGATCAGTGAGTCCAACCTCTTCATTTTATGGATCCCATGGAACAAAGGGACTTGCCCAAGTTAATTAGTGGCAGGAGCAGAACTTGAAACTTGGTCTCTTAACTCCTATACTAGTTTCTCCACTATGCCTATGATTTTGTTACCATCACACACCACAACCACTATTGAATTTTAGTCTGAGAATTTCTGTAGCCAAAAAGTTTATCAGTTGGTTATAAGCTTCTTTAAATTTAGGCAAACTCATCCTCTAACAACAAACATCTGTTACCATCTTGTACTTCAAGCCTTTGGCATAGCCTTTAAGATCCTAGAGTTGCTTCTATACTATGATGTGGCATTAGAGTAGGACATTGATAAAGAATTAATTTTTCCTTTTTTTTGGAGACCATTGGGGTTAAGTGACTTGCCCAGAGTCACACAGCTAATAAATAGGTCAGATTTGAACTCAGGTCCTCCTGACTCCAGGGTTGTTGCTTTATCCACTGTGCTACTTGGCTGTCCCTAAGAATTATTATTATTATTTTTTAAGCTGGGTCATAAGATCATAGATGTAGAGCCGAAAGTCCATTTAGCTCAGTCCTCTCATTTTACAGATAAGGAAACTGAAACCAAGGGAGATTAAATGACTTAGTAAATGTCACACAAGTAGTAGGTAACAAAAGTAGGATTTGAACATAGGTCCCCTGACTCCAGAGTCAGTGTTCTTTCCACTGGAGCATTTCATGACAACAGTAAAAATAAGAGTAAGGAGGGAGAAAAAGAGGTGCTGGAGAAATTTCAAATAATTCTGTTAAGATTCTATGAAAATAAGGTAATACAATAATATTCAGAACAATAACCAAAAAATAACCCAAATGAAGACAATTTAGAATTAGGACATTTTTATTTATGAAAAAGAAGGAAAAGAAAATAATTCTGTTGGAGAATCTCATGCCTCTTACTTTCTCCTTTAGTTAGGAACATGTTGCTTTGCTTCAACTTCCTTATTTTTCTACATCTGTAATCTGAAAGCCTACCTATAATTGAGGGAGGGAAAAAATGAACAATAGATTTCATGGTTCAAGTTGAGAAGGTAAATTCTATAGATCCATTGTCTAAGATGTGCTTAACTTAATTGGATAGTACGGATTCAAGGACGATGAATTGAAAGAAAGTTTAATTGCTGATGTCATTTACACTCAGGAACTACTGACAATGGGAGATAAATTCATGTATTTTTAAAAGGGAATGTATGCTTTTTCTCAGATTTTTTTGTTTTGTTGCATTTGAGGACTTGTATGTGGAATATTGTGTTTGCCTTAGAAATGAAAAGTATGGATTCCATGCTCCTGGTACAGCAAAGAAGACAGTCCCAGAGTAGAGCAAAGCTACCCATTTGTAAGGACTTCACAAGCAAGGAAAGATTTTTTTTCTCTTTTTCAGGAAAGGTTCAAACTAGTCATTACATGAGATTATATGTCTCCCATACTCCTGCTCCTTTAGTTTGGTGTGATGTGTTCTTTGTGGAATCTAGGGCGAGATCTAAGAAAATGGGAGAGCACGTTGACTTGCATGGAAAGAAAATGCATAAAAAATTCAGATGTAATTTATTGAGAATTCTGACAATTCTAAGATCATAAAATTATAGCTTTAGAGTTGGAAGTAGCCTTAAAAATCATCTAGTCCAACCCCTTCATTTTATAGACATAGAGCCTCCTCACAGTGGTTAAGTGACTTGCCCAAGAGCTAGAAAAATGTCAGAAACAGAGTTCATTCTCAAGCCCTCTGATTCCAAATCCATTACTCTTTTCTCTGTTTCATTCTATTAGATACCAAGTGTGAAGCAGCTGTAGAGGGATTTTTTTGCAGAGCCTCTTATCAGTCTTAATGTTAGTTGCTCAACTATGGGATTTTGGGTAGTAAGTCAAAGGTAGAGGTAAAGTAGTAATCTGTTCAACTCAGTTCCATAATGTGAATTGGAGGGAAGGAGAGGAATTATTAGGCAGATACAACATAAATAAAGCCTTACTCTTACTAGAAGAGTTCCTCTTCATTTCCAACCTCTTTTTTTTTTTTTTGACCACTGCTATTCTCTAGGCAATATAGTGGTAGAAATAGTTATGTCTTGCTAGTAGCTGCCCTAGTGGATTTCTAGTCCATGGCAGACCTGAGGGCCTCAGGTATGTTGCTTGTACTTCACCTCAAGAAGAGAAGCTGTTACTTTCCACCACTACAAAGACCCTTATGAGTAGAGGTGGAAGTAGGGATAGGGTGAATGGAGCTTTGCCCCAGAGGGTCAAAATCTGGTAGACACACTTCCCCCGAGGGAGGATGCACTTCCATGACTAATCTTCATGGTGACAATTGTACTTCTACCTTGCCTGCAATTCTCTGGAAGCATGAATATTCCTGAAGTATCCTATAGGGGATGGCCATTCACCCCCACCTGCCCCTCCTCCTGCTTAATGCCCTTACTTCAATTGAATTTGCCTCAGCCATAATTTTGAGCATGCAATTCGACAGCACTGGATAACGTAGTAGCCACTTGTCCACATACGGAGGCACTTGGAGCTGACCTGTGCTATTTGGTAAGTAATCCTACTATGGTTGGTATAAAATAGTGAGAGGCTTCCACAGCAAAGAGGCATTCCAAGTTGTTCACTGCCTCTGTCCTTTGTTCATGGTGTACTAGTTATATCATCAGAGACAGAATGTCTCTGTGACTTAATTATGATGAGGATAATAATTGAAAGTAGGTGGTTATATTATGCCAGGGGAGATAATTAAATGGGGAAATTGTGCTATTAGCTGGGTTTTTAGTACTGTGTGGTAGCCATATGAAAGATAACATTATGCTGGTACTGTAAGTTTTTTAGATTAAAAAATATTTACAGAGTCAACACTTCAGAGAACATTAAAATCATAAATTAAATTTAGAAAGCCTACTGAGAAGTCATGAAAATACTTTGGAAATTTCATAATATGCACTAATGAAACTATACATATGAGTTTGCTGACCTTCCTTTTTCATCACAGGGTAAATGAATTTTCTTTCATCACAATCTGGGTTACTGACTCTTTCTGCAACCAAATTCTTGGTGAATATAAAACTGGTTTCTAGATCTGACAAAAGATGCCATTTCTACTGACTTTGCTTGATTATTGGCAAATCATTTTTGATAGTATAGTGAAAAGAGCATTAGATTTACAGTCAGAGGACCTGGGTTTGAAAGCTATCTATCTGTGTGACCTTGAAGAGGTTGCTTAATGTCTCTGGGTTTTAAATTCCTTATTTGTAAAATGAGAGAGTTGGCCTAGCTGACCTCCAAGGTCCTTCTCAGCTCTAAATCTACAATCCTATCAAACGTCCCTTTGGTCTTTCAAGAAATTTCAAAATATTTAGAGCATTATTGTGTTAGACATTTAAAACAATAGAATTCTAAAAAAATTAGAAATAAGATGAGTTATTAAAGATTTTGAGAATCAGACACCCTGATTTAGTACATGAAGAAACTGGAATCTCAGAAAAGTGAAGTAATGAGAGAGAACATCTTTGTAGTACTCTAAGGTTTATGAAGGACTTGCTTCCCAAACATCCAGAAACGTAGGTAGAGCAAATTTTATTATCCTCATTTTACGATGAGGACACTGAGGATCAGGGATGATAAGTGGCTTGCCAAGTGCCATGCCAGAAGTGAATGACCTTAAATCTCCTGACTCCTCATCCAGCCTTCTTTCTGTTACCATAGACTGCCTCCTATGTGAACTCATGGGGGACATGAACATTTTCCATCTGAGTTAGAGTTCTAAGAAGCATAAATTTTTAAGAGATATTTCTTTACTTTTGTATTTTTGGACTTATAGATAGACTACAGACCCCAAGCTGCAGGAAAGAAGGAAAAACAGCAAAATTATACATCAACTTCACATTTCTACTTTATTCCTAAGGGCTAAATGCTTAATTTAAGTCCTACTTTATGTTACAATTTAGGGGAAATAAATGGTTTTGGTTTCTGAGTAGGAAATATAGGATATGTTAAATGCAAACTTTATATTATAAGCAAAGCATAAATTTTTAGGTAAACAAATAGTTTTTATTTTTCTTCAAGTGTAAGTTGAGCATTGTTGATGAATCTGCTGATTTTTTTAAAGCTAAACATATTTTTTATTAGGAGGAATTTATTCTAGGATACTTATGCTTTTTTACAAAGAAGATTCAAAATAGCTACCACAAATTGGTTTGAGAGCCAGATTTCCCAATAATGTCAATTCCCTATGCAAATTTGAAATCAAGCCAAAAAAACCAAAATGAACCTTGGAAATTGTGAGAATCATAGAAATCAAGCTAATTAGTGTTCATTTCCCTCACACAGTTACTCTAATCTTCTGTTTTATTACAACTTTGATTGTTTCCTGCTCCTCTAGTTTCTCTTTCTGGGAGGGAATGTTCTCTGAGGCCACAAGGATAAGGGTTTTCTTCCTCATATCTTTAATTTTCACCCAAAGTATTAGCTGGGCCAAGGGGAAAATGAGCTGATCATTCCATAGCCTTTTGTTGACTGCTTACAGAGAACTCTGTCTTTATATACATATTTGGACAATGTAGGGTAGAAGGAAACTAGGAACAAATCCCTTCTATGCTGTTTCAGGGTTCTTGCCAATGAATATGTGTTGGAAACTCTCCCCATCTATCTTCTGACTTCCTGCACTCTGTTTTCTGCCCTCTGTCCTTCACCCTGCATGATATTGGGAGGCTATACTCTATGGTTGTAGGCACTGATCTCAGGACCCTCTTAGCTGAGGTTCGATGTTGGGATGAAATGAAATACTTGGGAGTCATTAAACAAAGGATGTTTATTTTGTTCACACAGAGCAGGGACATACAAGATACTAAGGCATTTGACTTGTCAGGATTAGGCCCCTCTCCATCTCCATATGGAAACATATCTGGTCAGTATATCTCAGAGGGATGTTGTCAAGAGAATACTGATCCTGTCACACCTGTCTTTCTCCTGGGAGACAAAGATTAAAAGGGAGAAGGCAAGTATGACAGCATGATAGAGTTAAGAGTTGGAAGGGACCTTAAAGGCTATCTAATCTAATCACCTCATTTTTATAGATCACAGAATTTTATATCCTCAGCATTTAGTGCCCTGTTTTGGTCATAGGAGGAATTTAATAAATGCTTGTTGAGTTGACTTTAATATCCTCTAAATACTACATTGCACATAGCACATTAGTAAGTTTCCTGTATATAGAGTGCTGTTATTAATTCTGTACCTGAGACAGTGTGGTGTGGTGGGTGGAACACTTGATTTATAGTCAGGGGATATTTGTTCAAAGCGTGATTCTGTTACTATTTGTGTCTCCTTGGTCCAGTCACTAAAATATAAAGATGCTGTAATACATGATGCTTAATGTTTCTTCTGTCTCAAAATTCCATAACTTTTCTATATCCTCAATTTATGAATAATTAATCTGTCTTTAGTTCACATTTAACCAAATCAAATGATTATTTTTTCTTAGTAAGTCCACTAGATTACCCCTTCTATCTTATTTAAACCTCTTTACCGTTAGTCATCCAGTATAATTACCTTTTGGGTGATTGATTTTTCACACTACAAATATACACTTATGTTTTTGGTCTACTCTGGCTAATAGCCAACCTTAATCATTTGGTGGATCTATGATTTTCTTCCACCAATGTCAATTATAACCCATTCATATATGACTGTCTTGTCAAGTTTGTCACTTTCATTTTTGATTCACATTTTGTTCCCTCTACCTTTATTAATTTTGTAAAAACAAAACAACCTGAATTATCATAACCTATCCATGCATATATTTTTAAACATATTATGCATTCCTTAGAATAAAAAATTCTTTACTCACTTAAAGAGAGCCTTAACCAAAAATGAACAGAAGAGAACCATCCAGGATGACTGTGTTTTCTTTTCTGAGCAGATGTAACATAATTCTCTAAAGTGATGAAAAATAACATAGTACTTCAATTTAAATAGAGTTAAAAAAATATGATGCTTTGTGTCTTCAAGGTACATATACACAATGTAATGCTGAGGTTGCTATGGTAACTTTTGAATTGAAAGATAGAATAAACAGTTGCAGAAAACTTGACTAATCCATGGATTTCTGAGAATTTTCGGCTCCAAGTTCATAGTATGCAAAACTTATTACTAGCAGAGTATTTTGTTTATGTATTTTGAAACTATTTTTCTTTATGAACTAAAGCACTTTTCTTTTTGATTAATTTGACTTTTAGGACCTGACTGAATCCTCGAAGTTCTACTTTATGTAACAAAAGAGTTTCAACTAATTTCTTTTTAAAGCAAAAGAAGTACCTAACCTTCAAACAAGTAGAAATGAATCATAATCCTTCTAAATTTATTAATATGAACCATCCAAAATATCTGCAGAACTCAGCAGAGACTTTTGACCTCTGACAGAAGAGGTCTTTGATAACTCTGATGACTGCAGATTTTCTCCAATTTAGATCTGAAGACAGCTTAAAACTGACAGTGGAAATCATAAGACATAGGTCACAATTTTTTCCATCACCTCTCCTGAGAGAGAATTTATTCTTTATACAAAGCAATGTTAATTCTGCAAGGAGTTTCAAATAGTTTGCATCCAGGTCTAAATCAGAAACAGTTGTTTTGGATGAGACAGTGTGAATGTGATGTTGTAAAGAAAGAATTTTTTTTCTTTTCTGTTGAATTCTTCATAGTCATGACATGAAACTTCAAAATTATTTCTTGCTACAATCAGACAGAATTGGAAGAGAGGACTCCATAAGAGTGCTCTGGCTATCTCTGAATACATTTCATCTTTATAAGTATATGATTCTGTCTGTCTGTCTATCTATCTATTAGTTCTTCAGCTCATTCATTCATTAGTTATCCAGTAGGACTTATTTCATGTATACCATGGTATAAAGTTCATGTCTTACTGTGGTTTGTGATGATGGTTTAATAAATTATGTTACTTGGGGGTGTGGGGGGAAATGGTCAATTTAACAGTCAATGATCACCAATTACAGTTGGCTGGTTCTCCTCAAAGGGTTTCTAGCTTACATCTTAGTTCAGTTTTCACTGACTTCCTGAGATAGAAATGAAAATGCCCCAGTTCCAAAATTTCCAAACACAATAACCATTTCTCCCATTTGTTTCAGTTGTTATAATAAATTTCTCATTTGTGAGAACAACAGTTTTGGCTTATGCATTTCAGGGTGGGAGTGTGGGGGAGAGTATTATGCCAACAGTAAGGGTGAAAAAAACATTCTTTTCTATGCATGAAAATAATGACTAATCCCTTTACATGAGGGCTGTCTTCTAGAGATTGTTTTTTGAAAATATAACTCAACTGTGCAAAGACATCAAAAAAAGTATAAAGTTTGGTAAATTTTCAAAGATGAGAAGGAAATACTCTGAAAGAATTTCTAGTCTTGGGGTTCCACATTTGAAAAAATCCCCCAGAGGACCTGGAGTAATCAAAGATCTGGAAAGTAGAAAACAGGTAGTAGTACTTTTACTTCACAAATGTGAATGAAAATGTAAAAAAGAGGAAGCAATAGATAGCTTTTTAACACAGCTGTCAAGAAAGTGAAAAAGGAAAAGAATAGTGGTACCATGTTACTATACATGATGGAATAGTTGCTAATTTGATTTGCTACCCTTCTGGAAAGGTAGAATTAGGACCAAAGGGGAAAAACTAAGGAGAGATCAGATTTAGACTCACTATAAGGAAAAACTTTCTAAGAGTTAGAGTTATCAAAAAAAAAAAAAAAAAAAAAAGGGAATGGTTTCTTAGCAGATAGTGAGTTCTAAGCCATTAAAATTATTTAAGTAGAGTTTAGATGACCACTTCTTATAGAGGTGATTAATGTTTCAGGTAAGATTTCCACTAAATAGCCTCTGAGGAACTTGTTAATGATTAGAGCTATGCAGGAGTGAAATGCATTGTCTATTTGGGTAATACATTCCTTCATCACGGGAGGTCTTCAAAAAAAAAAGACTGGATGAAAACTTGTTGGTGATATAGGAGAGGGAATTAGCATTCATTCATGAGCTGGCCTTATTGACTTTTGAGGGCCTCTCAACTCTTTGGTTCTGACTCTCGCTCCTTTCTGGACAACCGCTGAAGCCCTGCTATATTAATGAATTGCTTAATTGTTCTTTATTCAGTTCAACTCAAATAATATAGATTTGATCAGTTTTTCTATTCTCCTCTTTATAAACTCTACAGATAAAAAAGTACAAGATATTTCCCTACCTCTATTAAAATATTTAAGCTGTATTCATTAAATATAACTACAAAGATAACTTTTAACTCCAAATCAGCATTTATAAATTGTAATTATAAAATACAAAATTTTGTTCTACTTACATTTATGAAAGCTTTAAATATAAAATTGTATATATATATAAATATAAAAATAAAAACTCTAAATATAAAGTAAATAAAATATTTTGTACAAGATGTTTTGTAAGAATTAAAAATACTCCAGAGAAACTATGAACTATAAAACATTAAATTTCATTATTTGGAATTTTTTGAATATCGATGATGCTTTAATGAAATAAGTTATAATTTGGAAGATGTTTGACAATATAATGATATGTAAAGTTTTTAAAAAAAGGGTGTTTTTCAAGCTTCTCTTCTTAAAGACTTTTCATAAGAATACCTTTCTGACATTGTGACACATCCCATCCAGTGCACGTGAAAGACAAAGCACTTTTCAATTTTGGATCATCCACATGTACAAACAAAGCAGCCAAGATTATGACAAAGATGACCTTGCCTCCTAGATTTTGCTGTCTCCATTTCCTTTTTCTCTTCATTTTCTATATTGTCACATGACTAGTGAGTGTCTGAGGCCATATTTGAACTCAGATTTTCCTGATTGTAGGCCTAACTCTATCCATAAAAGAGACTATGAGGGGAATGCTGGAATTCTGATAAAGGTATAAGGCAAAAATCCTATTGTCCCAGAATGCTATTTTAAAAGAAATACTTTTTGTGGAATGAAAGTTGTCTGCAATTTCAGATTTGTTGTAACTTAACTTTAAATGTCAGTTAAAATGTACTTTTAGTTCATGGCCTAATCAGCTGCTGGGTCAAACAGTCATAATTTGGCAAATGTTTGTATTTGTACAGTGCCTCATGACTGATAAAACACTTTTTTCCCCCCAAAACCACCCTAGAAGGTAGGAAATGAAAGTATTATTATAGTTCCCATTTTAAAGATGAGGAAATGGAGGTGCAAAGAGGATAAATATTTTCTGCTGGATAGCTAATAACTTACTGTGATCTGAATCCATATCTGAATCCAAGTGCTGGTCTCTTTTCAGCAGACCATCTTACTTCTCTCTTTACCACCTTATCTTATAAAATCCTCTAATTCTCCCATAGTGTGTGTCACTCTTTGTTCTTTCTGCCCTGTCCTTTAGCCCTGTCATGTTCTTTCTCCCCAGCCTGGGCCAATTTTTTATCATTATTTAGGTTCTGTTTCTCCAGGCAATAAGCCACAAGCATTTATTATGCCCTTACTGTGCTCAACACACTTGCTGAGTGCTGAGCATGTAAATACAAGTCTCTGTCCATTCTAGTGGGAGAAGATAATCTCTAAAAAGAAGATAAAAAGCAGGGAGGAGAGAGGACCTGTGTGGCAGCACGGGGTAGAAGTCCAGAAAGTCAGAAGCACAGCCAGGAGTGGGAATAAAGGTTGGCTAGAAAATGGAGGCAGCCTAGCTGGTGTTGTCCATAGAGCCCCGGGCTTGGAGTTGAGAAGATCCAAATTCAAATTCTGTCGTATTTATCTGTGTGACTTTAGGCAAGTCATTTGACCTCTCTCTGCCTCAGTTCTCTCATCTATAAAATGGTTATAATAGTAGCTTTTACCCCATAGGGTTGTTGTGAGGATCAATTTAGATAATATATGCAAAATGCTTTGCATGCCTTAAAGAGCTGTATAAATGCTAGCTATTACTATTATTTCTCTAGTCTCTCAGAAATAGAATGGTTAAAAAAAGTACAAGGTACTTATTACAAGGCACTTAACTATGCTTATATTGTAATATTTTATTTCACACTTTAAAATGAACCATCCTTCAGTTTCTTCCTAGATCTTGTAGAATTTTCTTTGGGTAAAATTTCCTATTAGCATTTTAAAAGAAAATTCTTTTGAGAAACAGTAACAGGGATAAGAACAAGAGCTGCACAGCCCAGACCCCTGCCCAGCCCCCAATCCAAATCAGAAATGTTTTTTAAACTTTAAAAACAGGATTTTCCTATATGATAAATATTTATGGTGCTTTTTGTTTGTTTTGAGACTAGGTCTCTCTGTCTTACCTAGGCTGAAGTGCAGTGGCCATTCATGGACCTGAAACCACTGCTGGTCAGCACAGGAGCTTTGGCCTGCTCCTTTTCTGACCAGGGCTGATTTATTCCCCTATAGGCCCCTGGGGTCTGTCTCCTTGCTCCTGGAGGCATGCCATATTGGTGCCAGATTTGATGCGAACATCTAATTGGCTTTAGTCCTCTCACACCTCAGAACTCCAGCTCCTGCTTGCCCAGAAGCCTGGATTACAGGCATGTGCCACCACTCTTGGCTGTAAAACATTAAACAAGAATTTCTTTATAATGCCTTGTGTTATCAGTCTCTACTTTTGCTTATACCTTCCAACATGTGAGAGCTATGACTGCCGGCCCTCATCCTTAGAGCTCAGAATGGGCACGCTACAGAGAATAAAGTAGTCTGTGGTAGAAAAGTTTTGATATATTAGTAAACAGCTGCGTAGGTTGACCTGCGAAGATACAGACAAAAGTGATAGAAGATGAGTGCACATGGTTAGTTAGTGAACTGCATTGCTAGAGAAATATTCACATTGATGAGATGACAAATTCATTGGAGAAATTTAAAAAGTATAGAAACATTCTTTGTACTAAAGAATTCAAACTCAAAATCCACACCTGTGATTTCATTGTAGGGAGCTTCTGGTACTTTCCACTTTATTCTGATTGGCAACTCCTCTATTACCTATGCTTTTATTAAGTTACTGGAAGCTAGAATGTGCCTAAAACAGTACTTGAATCCAAGACTTAAACCAAAGCCTTTCTTACTCTGTCTACTCACAGTAAGCTCCCTCTCAGATTGCTAAATAATGGATGAGGTTAGGAAGAGAGATATGATGAAAATGAAATATTTTTGTTATAAAGAATATTCATCTTGTATGTATTGATAATTTTTGATAATACATTTTTAAAAATAATTAGACAAAGCCACAAATGCCACAAATCTACTATCTGTGCTAAATTGTGATGAGAAAATAAGATATACTTTGAGCCACATTTTCCAGATTCCTTTCTACTTTACCTTCACCCTTTAGTATTTTGCCTTTGTGATACTTAAATTTCATTGCTTCTGTGTTCTTTAATTCCCTTTTCCATTTCTATTTTTTGTCTCCTTATTTTTTCCTATAAATCTAACTTAATGGAGTCACAGGTCCAGGAAAAAAATTATTTATTTTGAGTAGTTTAGGAAAGGGATATGAAATTGATTATGTCCAATTTATCTTGTATATAGCTTGCTTGAATATAATTTTTTAACTTGTCTCCCCCACCAGATTGTGAATTCCTTGAAGACATTGGCATATTTTGCTTTTCTTTGTATCCTCAGCAGTAACACAGTTCCTGGCACAGAGCAGGTACTTAATAAATGTTAGCTGATTGCCTGAGTAACTAATGAAGAGGAATATTTTTCTTCTGAAGCTATGAAGGGTTTAGGATAAATTCTGACTCTCGGGAAGTCTTTGAAGGTCCCCGAGGAGGGCATGGTACAGGCTGTGCTCTCCTTTCTTCATCTGCTGGGAATTAAATCTTTGAATAGAAGTCATAATGGACAGTGAGCTTGGTATCAAGAAGTGGTTTAAAACTTATCTACTAAAACTTCAGGATCTCCTTTTTTTTTTTTTTGGTGGCATCTGGATTAGGGGATCAATATCTTCTTTTAAATATAAGCAACTTTGCTGAAATACATCAAAGAAAAAGACTGATGAGCTTATTATAAAATATATTATATGCAACAACAGGAGACAGTATGGTTTAGTGAAAAGAACACTGGACTAGGTGTGAGGAGTCCTGAGTTCTAATTCTAGTCCTGTTTTTTCAATCAATCAACCAAGTAACATTCATTGTTTACTGTGTGCTAGGTGCTATTGATTTTAAAAATAAAAAAGAGAAAAGCCCATTCCCTCAAGGAACTTCATTCTATATAGGAAACAACATATGTATGTATATATAAGAATACCACAAGGTATATACAAAATAAATGTTTTGGGGGAAGGCACCACCTAACATCTAGGGGAAATCAGGAAATGTATCATATAGAAGGTAACATTTAACCTAATAAGAATGTATCATATAGAAGGTATCATATAGAAGGTAACATTTAACCTAATAAGAAATGTATCATATAGAAGGTAACATTTAACCTAATAAGAAATGTATCATATAGAAGGTAACATTTAACCTAAAAGGAAATGACGAATTCTGAAAGGTGGGTAAGGATAGAATACATTCCAAGCATGGAAGGGAGGGTGTATAGCCTCTGTAAGGGTAAAGAGATGGGAAATGGAGCTGTCCATTCAACTAATAAGTGAATTTATTACATACATACTACGTGCCAGGTACTATTCTAAGTGCTGAGAATACAGAGATAAAACCCTCCCCTGTTCCTTCTTTCAAGGGAGACAACATATACATAAATGAAGTTCTTGACTCCTGTCTCTTCCTTACCCTGCAAATCGACTCAGATGCTGTCTTGCCATTTTTACCTCCACAACATATCTTACATCCAATTCCCCACTTCTCACACAGCCCCTGCCTCAGTACCTTGGTTTATCACTTTTCATCTAGACTGTGGTAATGGCCTCCTAATTAATCTCCTTCAGACTTCTTTTCACTACAATTATTCCACACATCTACAACGGGATTTTTACTAAGCACAATTTTGACCATGTCACTCCCCTACACAATAAACTCCAATAGTTCCCTGTTGCCTCTAGGACAAAGTAAAAACTCTACTATTTGGCCTCTTTACAACCCAGCTCTAGCTTGTCTTTTTAGATTCATTATACATTATTTCACTTTCCACATTCTATGGTGCAACTAAAGTGGGAATTCTCATTCTTCATTTCTTCCTCCATCCTTATTTCTCATTCCATCTCTCTGCATGACTTTATACTGATCATTTTTTTTGCACCTTGAATGCACTCCCTCCTCATCTCTGCCTCCTAAACTCCCTCACTATCTTCCAGAGGCATCTCAAGAACCACTTTCTGCACAAATCTATTCTTGACCTACCTTAAACTTTAGTGCATTTCCTCCCTAACCACCTTATACTTGATTCTCTTTTTTAGTCTAAACAAATTTATTCTGTATATACTTTATAGGCACACATAGTCTATCCACAGAACACAAGCTCCTTGACCACAAGGATTATTTCCATTTTTTTGTCTTTCAAATCCCTAGGGCCCCTAGCACAATGTCTGTCACATAGTAAGCACTTTATAAATGCATTTTGATGAAAATGTATGTAAAACAAATATATGGTAAACTTTTCGGGAAGACATTGGCAGCTTGAGGAATCAGGAAAGTCTTCATGTGCACAGTTTTCAAGGAAAAAAGGGATTCTAAGTTAGAGATGATAATTATCGTTAGCTAAGGTTTTTATTTTTTAACATGAGATGTACTTTTCCAATGACTCAGCAAGAATTCTTGGTGATTTTGTAGTGACTGCTCAATTCTCCATGTGACGCATGTTGCTGTATGTAATTAGTTGCTCAGTACTTAATAATTGCTGTATATATTAGTCTAAATTTGACTGCTTTTAACCAAAACTAGATAGAGAGAAGCTTGGATGAGGTAGAGGTAGAATTTGAGTCCAGGAGCCTTGACTCCAGTCAGACTTTTAAAAAAATTGTTCATTATTTACTGTATTTATTATCCACTATTGTTTTCTTATTTAGAACTTCATAATGAGGTTTTCCTAATTCAGAACACAATCAGTTTAATGGTAGTTATTTTAGGAAATGAGATCTCTTTCTCCAGGTTTTGAAGGTTCATTACTGGCTGCCTGGAATTGTGTGAAAAATGGTGTACTCTTTTGAAGTGGCAAAGACCGAAGGGAACTTGCCCTCTTCTTCCCAGTGACTTATACTGTAATCTTAAACTTCCATCCCATTTTTATCTGGTTGTTGAATATGTCAGCTTGCCTTATGTGAGAAAACAATGAGGAGTCTTAAATTGCCAGCAGACCTGAAACGACATAAATGTTTAGTTAAGGAGCACTCTTGATTGTTCTTTCTAGGCAGGTGTGAAATGGCAGGAAAGCTTTTTTAATTAGACTTTTTAAAAAATCGCACAATTCTCTCTTAGGTGTAAGTATATTTACAGTGTTGCACCACTGAGTAAGGAAAACAGAGGGAGATATTCAGATGGGCCCATATGGAACAGTGATCGTGGAACGAACAGGGATGCTTGCTCTCCTCACGGAGCTGGGTTGGGCAAGATTGCTGCGGGAGAAGTGCTGGATTTTAAATTGCTTAAACTCATCAGAGCACGTAAGACCTCCTTGTACGATTACATTCCAGATGCCTGATTACGGTTTTTTAATATAACAAGTTGCCAATTCCTCCCTCTAGAGAACGATTGACAGATTGTAATGCAAGCTGTTGACGCTCTTGATGGTAACTCTAAGTACGTCATTGTCGCCAGCGCTAAGGAGTTGGAAGTCAGATCATGGAAGCATCGCCTTGTGAAACGTGTGCCAGTGTTTGGTGTTTTCAGCATTCTCAACTGGCATGGGGAAATATAAACTCTCTGCAGAAAGGAGGATTGGGGAGTTTGGAGGGGAAAAAAAGCATCAGAAGCCGGCTAAGTGTATTATAATGAGGAGCCAACAATTAAATTAGAGAACATGTTTCACTGAACAAGATGTCTTCGTAAGAGACAAAGGGAAGCAGAGAGAAATGATTTATAGGAGGATTAAAAGGCTATAAAATCCTAGTTTGCTGACGTTTCTATCTTCTAATTTTACTTTGTTGGGGTGGGGCAGGGAGGAGGTTTGGGGTGGACAGGATGTTAGATTACTGACTAAACAAAATTAAATAGGTCATAGCAGAGAATGGGGAGGTTGGTCGGAATGGTAAAGCTCTTCTCTACAAGACTCTTAAACGGAAAAGAAAAGAACTCAACTTATATTCATGTCTTCTTAAAGGATGATGGTGAGATGTTACAAACCATATTTGCCAAACAGATAAAAAAAAATAACGATAGCTAATATTTCCATATTTTTAAGGTTTGCAAAGGGTTTTACATATACTATCTTGTTTTATCCTCACAACAACAATGGAAGGCAGTAGCTATCATTATCATTTTTCAAATGAGAAAACTGAAGTAGACAGAAGTTAAGTGACTTATTTGCCCCAGTTTATGTTGCTAGTAAGTGTTTGAAGCAGGATTTGAATTCTAATTGGAAGTTGTAAGTATAATATTTAGAAGGATTTCTCTATATGGGAAAATTTAGACTTTTAAAAAGATAAGAACTTTTTGATAAATTGGGTTATTTTTGATAGTATAAGTAATATAATGTGATTGAAAAACTGATGTTTAATATGAGAAACACTCAAAACAGTTTATAGAAACTGCTGGAAGAAATGATGCTCATTTTCAAATAGACAAATCAGCCTTCCTCAAGCTAGTGTAAAGTTTGTTCATTAGACTTTTATAAGCCTCTTATTTGCAAATGGCCCTTCAGAGAGAACTAAATTCAAACAAGTTTTTATTGTTCCCTGTCAGAGGTTCTGTTAGCTCAATATTTTAAGGAAAGAAGTCTGCTTTTTTACATTTTGGGGAGATTATTTCTAAAGTTTTAGTAAGACTCTGGGGGTCACATATTTTGTCTTTCCTTTATTAAGAAATCAACAGGAGCAAAAAAGGGGAAGGTAAACTTTAGCATAAAGCAGTTACTTGAATGACCAGATTTTAGAGTCTCTTTTCTGGGAGCTTAAAGAGTAAGAACATATGAATGGATTATAGATTTTGAACTGAAAAGCTCTTTGAAGCAACTACTATCTATTTGATCCTGGGCAAATCAATTAACTTTGCCTGCCTTAGTTTCCTTATCTACAAAATGGGGATAAAAATAATAGCATAAGAAAAGCTATATCCCAGAGTTATTTTTCAGAATCAAGTTAGATAATAAATGGAAAGCACTTTGCAAACCTTAATGCGCTAGGTAGATGCTAGCTAGTATTGTGGAGCATTGATCTAAGTGTTTAGAGGAGATATAAAGAGAAGTATATAAGATTGTTTTATTCTTCTCAGAACTAATAGTCTCATTCAAGAAAGAAAGTGGATGTGCAGAAAATGATGATGATGATGATGATAGTAGTAAAAACATCCTTAAAATTCAATCCATTGACTAGATTGTGGGTGGAGAAGGCAACAATAAAGTGAGTTAAGGACATTTATTTTGATGCACAGTAGGTCTGCATGCTCTGAAAATTCTATAGTAGCTGTGAAAGCCTGGCAACAACCCTGATACAACAACCAATTGAGCTCTGGCAGTATCAGAGACTGAGCCAGGAGTCTACCCTCAAAGATGCTGCTTAAATTCTCAGTGCCCTGGGCAACTCTCTAAGGCTATAAGGTATAATTGAGTTGGTTGATTTGAATTGATGGGATGAATTTCCTCTCTGGAAGTTCCCCATGCTGATGAAATCACAGGTCTGTACCCTTGTTTCCCAAAAGATTTGGTGGATGGTAGAGGAACCCATAACTAGAATCCAGTTAAATAAGAATGAACTTTTTCACAGGGCTCTAAAAGAAGAAAAACATATTAAAACCAGTTTTTCCAAAGTTTATGCCACCACCAAAATTCATCTCTTTCTTCTCTCTCAGTTTCCCAAAGATGAAAAGACCAAAAAGCAAACACTAAAGTACCAAATCTGGCTTAAAAATCTATCAAGAAACTTTCCCCAACCAAACTTTTTGTTTTTTAAAGGAGATTCAGTCTTGACCTTCATGCAACAAAAATTCCCTGATATGATGACAGGGAGAATTGAATTGGATTTAACCATGACCTACATGTCTACTTGCAATTTGATTCTCTCTGCAAATGAGTCATAGCATAAGCAGAAACTTAACAACTTTAGGAGCAATGAGGCCACAAAGGATTGTTAAATCATGAAAATCATTCTGAAACAATCCTTTGCACACATGTCTTTTGAGTATAAATGTTCGATTTCAACAAGCTACTCCATTTCCCTTCTCATCTCAACCTCCCCTCCCCATAAATTATTCATTGGAGCGTGTAAAATAAGTATGACAATACTTATTGAGTCCATGTACTTCACTATTGTAGAGTTCTACCTTAGCTCTAATGCAGCCAAAGTAGAGTACAGATTGAGTAATTTGAAATAATTGAATGGGAAGAATAGTCAAGCTAGATGAATTGGGCTTCAGAATAGGTTTTCTGGTTCATGTTATCTACACTGGGAAGAATCATGGCATGGTATGTACCTCCCATGCTTGTTGTGAGGGTCAAATGAGAAAATTATAAAGCTATTAGCACAGTGCTGGCATTATATAAAACATTGGCTATTATTATTACTTTAGTGAATAGAGAACTGGCCTTGGATCCAGGGATTCAAGGTCCATCTCTGGCTGTATGACCATTGGCAATCCACTTCAACTCTCAATGCTTTGAAACTGTAAGTCTGTAAAGATTTATCCACAAGGGATGGTAGAAGGAGTATCCACGTTCGGGACTTCCTTAGATCAATGGAATTGCAGGTCCCATCTTATCCCAATTATCTGAATTAGGCTTCTAAAACAAACAAGGGAATAACTGGCAGTATTCTACTATCTGCTTCATTCTTTGATCAGTGGACCTAGGAAGACAGTGATTCTGTATTATTTTTTAAAAAGTTTTATTTTTTTGTTTTTACATTATAGTTGTTTCTTCACATACATCCCCCCAACACACCAAGTAAGCCTTCCCTCATAACAAAAACAGTTAAGCAAAATGAACCTATAGAGGAGTTGTTTCTGATTGCACATGTGACATTGCACACCCATTGTTACACACCTCTCCAACAAATGGAGAGGAATGCTCTCAATATGCCCCCTCACTCTCCAAAAGATTAGCCCTTACAGAGCAATTGTAATATTTTCTCTAATTACATTGTGGCCATTTCGTGTATTTTGCTAGTTCTGCTTACTTTTTGCTCTGAATCATTTCATATAAGACTTCTCATGTTTCTCTGAACTCCTTATGGCAATTGCTTTATGCACTGCAATAATATTCCACTGAATTCATATACTACAATTTGTTGAGCCATCTCCCGATAGATGGGCACACACTTTGTTTCTAGGTTTTTTGGGTTTTTTTTTTGCTATTATAAAAAGGTAGGTAGGGTGTAATTTTTAAAGCAATAATAACATTTAGAAATATGAACTATTAGCAGAATAGAATACTGATCATAAAAGTAAATAGGACTTTGGATAACAATCTACTATTTCAGTGGCTAAAATAGATCACCAATCAGATTTGATCTCCTGTGATCTTAGATATTAGATTCTCTGTAGGCCCAATTATACGACTTTGGATTCTCTTTAAAAAAACTTCTGAACATGATGAATAACAAGTAAATTGAGCATTTCCATTTATATATGTATATATGTGCATATATATATGACTAGAAAAACAAGATTATACATAAAACTGTATTATATACATAAAACTTATGTCTAGCTCACTTTTCTTTTTTTAAATATGGAATGTATATCAAAAATCTTAGAGCAATTTTAAGATTTAATGATGTAAGAAATATAGATATTATAAGCTTACAAAAACATTTGAAAATGTTAAATTATTGATATATCTCTTATTAAAATTCAGCATAATCACCATCTTGTGCTATGCATCATTCTAGTTGATTTTCAAACTTCGTAAAAACTTTCCTATTCAGTGACTAAAAGAGAAGAGAAAGGGAGGGGAAAAAGCATTTATATAATACTTATTATGTGCCAGGCACTGTGCTAAGTGCTTTATAAATATTATCTCATTTAGTCCTCTTTATTCTATGATCTAGAAGCTGTTATTAAACCCATTTTTACTAAAGACTAAAAGGATTGAATTTGTAATCCTAGTCTTAAACTCCTTCAAAGAACGAGGGTTTGATGCATACACAACAGTTTCGATGTGACCCCCACAAAAAAGAATCTCATAGAGACAGATCAGGTGACTTAAGTGGTCAAGTCAGAGGCACGATTGCCCCTAATAATTCTACTGGTCTGAGAAAGTGTTATCCAGAAACTGTTACAAACACAATGCATAACGAAGGGTGTCTGGTTTTATTAAAATGAAAATTATATTACTCAAAATTAACAAAACCAAATAAGTGATAAAGAAATATAAATAATTATAATTTCAAATTATTTGTGGGATAAGTTATTATCATTCACACTCTTGAAATTATTAAAAATTAAAACTGCACTAAGACTTGGGACATGCTGTATAATTAATTAAAAATATATCTTTCAAAATTGTCCAGCTTCTCTATGATTTGTGTGTGTGTGTGTATTTGTGTATGTGTGTGTGTGTGTGTGTGACTTTGCTTCAGTTCTGTTCTATTAAAAATGTTTCAGTGACCCTCTTTTCATTCTTTTGACTACCCTACCCCTGAAGAGGGATTTGATATTATGATCTCAGAAATGAGCAAGAGAAATTCTCTTGGATTTTCAAGTTACACAGCTTTGTGGTCTGGTTAGTAAAATGACTTATATTTGAATTTCATTAGAAGTGTCCATGAGGCCAGAAGCAAACCACAGAAGCTACAAAATGAGGACATTTGCTGCTTGCCTCCCTACCATGACCCATTTGGGTGCAGTTTTGGAGTGGGGGAAGCCTGTGGAAGTGGTTTCTGATCATAGTTAATTGTTTGTTTTTCAGCAATTGATATAAATGATCATTGGTGTCTTTGCCATCTTAGTGCCACATTTTTATCAGCTTTCTCTTTTTGAAAAAACACCAGTGTTTTCTTTAATTATCCTCTTTTTTTGTTCAATAGAATTAAATGATGACATCCAATTGTCCTTTATATCTCTTGGAAATAACACCTCTTTATTTTGACCTTTGACTTTCCTAATTTTGACTTGATGAGTTCATGTTATTTCTCGGTAGTTCTTAGACATCTGCCCTGCTACCACATTTGATGACCACCACATTGCATTTTACATCTTAATAGAGATATAAGTTTGGCTAAGTTTGGGTCAACTTCTTTTTATTCCAAAAATGATTTGCTCTTACGGCCTTAGAACTTGCAGGTAGATTGGTACAGTGGAAAGAGCTCTGGATTTGCAGTCAGATAACCTGGGTTCAAATTCTGCCTTTTGTCACCAGTGTGACTTTGGACGATGAACTTAAGCTCCCTGAGCCTCAGTTTCCTTATCTGTAAAATGAGGAAGTTGGGCTAGATACCCTCTTAAATTCCTTTCTTAGTTAGGAATACACATCTTCCTGAGTTCAAATCCATTCTCAGACATTTACTAGCTGTGTGACCCTGAACAATTCACTTAACCCTGTTTGCCTTAGTTCCTCATCTATAAAATGAATTGGAGAAGGAAATGGCAAACCATTCTAGTATCTCTGCCAAGAAAATCCCAAGTGGGGCCATGGAAAGTCAGACATGACTGAACAACAATGACAAGTTCCTTTAGGACTCTAACTTTAGGATCAAGTCTGCAGAAGAACACCAAACTCTCTTGAATACTTCTAGGTCTGAGACTTTCTTCATATTGGGTACTTCCTACTGTTTTTCCAAATTTACAAAAAGCAGCTTTCCTGGCATGCATTTACTTCCTTGCCCCCCCCCCCCCCAAGCCTCTCTCTCCTTTTTATAATCAAATCATATCTTTTGTCAGACTATTTCCAGATCTTCTCTGCCTATTCAAATGCAAAAAATGATTTAATAGAAGTATTTAAATATTTATAGACATAATAACAGATTCTTAATGATTTCATGTCTTAGGTAATAGAGTCTCTGTATGAGATACCTAAGAAACAGCAAGCTTTTTAATTCTTAAGGAATGGGCCCTTTAATTAGATCCAAATTAATATTAAATTCAGTTTTCAAACTTCATGTTATGAATTGTGGACCACATGCTGTGTTACCAATATTTTAGTTTTGCAAGGCCAACAGTAGGCATGTGGAAATGTTGTGGTAGGCAAGGGAAATGTTTAGTCTTTTAATCAGACTCTCATCAAATGGCTACATTTTAAACTGGGTTGGTTATGAGCACAAGAGGAACCATCAAGGGAGAGATAGCTTGATGTGACAGCAAGAACACTAGACTTGGAGTCAGAAAGAGTTGGGGTCACACTGCTAGTAACTAACCTCTTTGTGCGTCACTTTCTTCATCTATTAAAATGAGGATGGTAACAGCTATTTTGCCTGCTATATAGTTGTGAGGAGAACATGACAATGTATATGAACGATCAAGCGCTATGTAAATATGGGATTATTGATATTAGGGAGATGAAATGATTTTAATACCTGTTTCCATTTTTCAAATGATGACAAAGTTTTAACATTTATGTAACTTCACAAATAGATGGAAGAATTCAGCTGTCATCATCAGTTCATAGATCTAGAGCCAAAAAGGACCTCAAAGTTCATCTAGTCAAATTCCCCTCGTTTTCCAAATGAGGAAATTGAGACCTACAAAGGATTCATGGTCACACAGGTAGCCAGTATCAGGCAAAATTTGAATCCCAGTTCTTTTGCACAAAGCCAGTGCCAGTACTATGGTACCATGTTGCCTCCAGCCTCTTAGCCTTTGGAAGATCATGGGCATTTTGTACCATGACACTTATTTTTATTAGAAGTTATTTAATGAAAAATATAATAGAGAAGAGAAGATGCTTTGTTTAAGTGAACCATACCACCAAATAACCTACTTAACAATAGGAAACAGTGAGATGCTCTTTCTGATTACAAATTTAGTTAGATTAAGGTTATTAGAATAGGTTCATTAGGAGAATTTTATTGTAATCAGAAAAGCATTATTGACAGTGGCCTGGAGAATTCCAGAGTTTGTAAATATTTCTCAAGCTCAAGAAGATGTTGGAATACATTGTGAACAGGAATTTAGAAAGAATTTTTTTTTTACCCTAGAGTTTTGCAGAAATTTATTAGAAGACTGGAAAGTGCATCAACTTGTCTCAGGCTCATTTTTGCTCTTTGACCTTATAGTCCCTTTGAGGCATTCTTTTATCAACTCCTTCTCTCAGAGATGAGTCTGGTTCCCAACTGCATCTCCTTTTCAGTGTTGGAGAAGTTTCTCCAGTGCCATCAGCATGAGCCACTGTGTGTTCACCCTTCCCCCAAAATCAGTTGACAGTCAGCTTTAAGTAATTTTTAGAAATGAATGTTTATTAAGTTTACCATAGGAGTAATAGTTGGCACAAAACATTCCCCTAAAAGACACACCTTTTGGGAAGTATATACAGAGTTGAGAAAAAAAGTTTACTAAAGCTTAGAGACCATTTGTAACAAAGGGATAACATAGTTTCTGGTCACTAGAAGTCTCTTTCTGACATATTGGGGGAACTTAAGAAGTTCCTCTGCATGGTGAAATTATGTCTTCCTCTGCAAACACTGCCACTGGCTGACTTGGGGACACTTGTAGAAAGGAAAAAAGGAAACAAGCATTATTAAGTACCTATTATGTGCCAGGAGCTGTGCTAAGTGCTTTACAAATATATTCTCATCTGATCCTCCCAACACCTTAAGAAGTAAGTGCTATTATCATTCCTTTTTTAAAGTTGAGGAAACTGAGGCAGACAGAGGCTCAGTGCCCAGGATTGTACAACTAGTTTAGTGTCTGAGGCTAGATTTGAACTCAGGTCTTCCTGCAGAAAGATGGAACAACAAGAATTGTATAATCAAAAGAACCTTATTCTTACATCAGGGAAAATAAGAATATTCATCAATATAGAGCAAGTCATGGGGGCAAAATGGAATTTCCTCAACTTCCTATTGAAAAGAAGAGATAATGGAAGGAATTAACTAGGGAGTTACCTTACTTATGGTGTTAAAGAGAAATGAATGAATGAAAGTGCACTTATTAATGACCTACTGTGTGCAAAGCTTCATGCTGAGCACTGGGGATACAAATAGAAAAGAAAGACTGACCTTGTACTCAAGAAGCTCCCATACTAATACATGAAGGTTCGGTTGCAGGGCAGATAGAAAGACATCGATACAACAACCAAGCGTCCAGTACCCATGAGCAGCAGCATGACCAACTAGCTAAGAAAGCAGATAGAGACACTGAGATTGTGGTGAGAAGGTGTCAAAGCAAGGTAGAGAGAATGTCAATTCACCTTTGAGAAGGTTTTGGAGTAAATACCATTCCAAACTAATAACCTGGGCTAAACTGCCTCTGCTGCTATGATACCCGTGTCACTTATTTCTCCATTCCATATAACTTCCTCTTTGTTGTCAAGGACAATGTCAAACTGACAGTCACAGTGGCAGCTACATGGAGTGTGAGAAATCCAGTAAATGTTTCAAGTGCAGTTAAATAACTACCCCAATGAATATAGGGCACCCTATACCTATAAGCAGTCCACACTCTATGACCTTTTCTGTAACATCCCCCAACTCCAGTCAAGCTCCCTACCCCAGTCACTGCCCTAGTAAAGAAAGCACACCAAGTCACTGATGCATTTCCAATTAAACTACCCACAACAATGACACTATCTGCCCCACTAAATAAATATAGCAATTAAGACAAATAGGCAAGGCAGCTGGTGAGGTGTCCTAGTGTCATTTCCGTTGCTAATTTTTCATTGCTATATCTTTTTCCAGTGTTGAATCATTTGCCAGTGCCAAGGACTTTGGCAAGAACTTTCTTTTCTGGGTCTTTCAGCAACTATGGCTGTAGAGGAGGCAGAGGCTATTACACCTGCAGAGGGAGCTAATAAGTCTGTTGTACCTACCTCTAGATGATGACTGTAGCAAATGATTTGGGAGCAGGACCATGATCGGTGGATATTATCATTCTATAAGTTCTTGGGCTTACCAGCCCAATGGCCAATGGAGTTGGATTCTGGGATCTTCTCTCATCATATATTGTTTATTTCCTTGGCTGATGCCTGTGGAGGGGAAAAAATGATGTGTGTACCTCAATGCAGAAATTATTTTTGTAATTGTGTATATATCTTTGATAAAGTACTCTGATGGATAAAGTCTAGAAGCGATTGGTAAATTATTAGAATATCCATGCTGACTCATCAAAGGGGAAAGACAGTGCAGCATAGTGGCTAGTGTTGGACTTGGTATCAAAAAGACTTGGATTCAAATCCTTTGATATTTATTACTTATATGACCGTGATAAATCACTTCGCCCCCCTGAGCTTCATTTTCCTCATCTGTAAAATGGAGATAGTAATACATGTGCTACCTGCTTCACATGGTTGTCATGAGGCTCAAAAGAGATATTTGTAAAACACTTTGCAAACTTTTAAACACTATGTAAAAGTTAATTTATTCTTATCAATTTTAATAATAATAATAATATGACAGCCTTAGGACTAATAGATCAAAGATAGATGCATTTATCAGTTTCCCAGACTTGGCAAACATTGCTTGGATGTTCAACCATCAATTAAGTGAACAACCTTTAGGCTGAGAAAAGAAATATTAACACAGGCCTAAAGCAGTCTATTAGTTTTCTAATCTAACTGGTTGATATATACAGGCATAATTGATCCTTTCAATGAATAAACCACTCCCTTGAAGTTAATTACTCACCTATTATGGGTGAAGGATAGTGTCCAGATTATTAGTGTTCTATTGAAGGTACTGATAATTTAATGTCATATTGGCCAAAGATGAGCCATTTATTCCAAGGAATAGTATAGTTTATTCATCAAGTATGTCAGTCCTGTATGTTTTTTTCTTGAAGTATATAGGAAAGAGGCATAAATATACCAGGTCCCCACTTTCCTAAATAATTTTAGTGTAAAAAAATTCTGTTAAATTCTGCACTGATGTGTTCAACACTGTTCTAAGCATCAGGGGAAGTATGAAAAGATGTTCTTCCAATTGCAGCTCAGAGGCTTCAGAGGAATGAGGGTAATGTCAAGGAGTCAGTGCTAAATCTGTCAATAGAGGACAAAGACTCTTCCTTAACTTCTAGATCTATAGGCCAAGCAATGTATTTGGTTCCTTTGAACTTTCTTTTCCTGTGTTTTCAAAGGTTTTTGTTTGTTTGTTTTCTTCTAGACTGTGAAAGGTCTCCACAGAGATTTAGAAACTAAATCTGATCTCTCTGGTGTTTGATAATGGCAACTTTCCTCGGGATCTTTAATTTCAATTAAGGAAATTATTTTTTAGTGGGACGGAGAAGAGGAAGAAATAGAAAAAAATAACATATCTAGTCCTTTGGGTCTTCTCTTCTCCTCAAGGAAATTCAAGGTTGAGGCAGAAATATATTCCCCCGAGTTGGAATATGGCCAGGACACTGGTCATTTGTTCCTCTTTCTTCTCTCCCTCATTTTTCTTCCTTTCCCTTCTGTCCTTTTTTTCCCTAACCATCAGGTGGGTGGGTGGGGAGCTGGCTGACTGTTGGTTGGCAACAGAAATAGCTTAAGAGCAAGTGTTCTTGGGAGTATTTTCACTAAAGGATGAACTGGAATAACAACGAATTATTTTTTCCCACATCTCGGCTGTTTACATCAGAAGAAAGCAGGCAAAGGGGAATTATGCACACCAAGATAAAAGTCTGAGTATAAATGTAAAGGCATAGGATTTTTGAAAGGTAAAAGACAGAGTGAAAAATGTACAGACCTCAGGAAATGTCAGGGAGGTAGAAATGTTTTACCCAACGCACAGCAAACAAATGGAATAATGAATAATAATAATGAATTAATTGCTCAATTGTATATATGTGTGTGAGTGAAGAGGGTAAGTAGGTAGAGTGGGGGATGAATATTGATGATCGAAGAGGGAACTGGCTCAGTCACTAAATAGAAAAGAGGTGAAACTAAAGCATCCTAAAAAAAATGCCAGAAGTTAGGCAACTTGGAAAGGGACAGGTGTGTTTAATTAACTATCATTTTCCTGGTTAGTAATACATAACCTTATGTTAGCTGCATTGCTTTGTTAATGCAGAGAAATCATGCTGGAGACTAAGTCATTTATCAAAGATACTCCCAGCAATGGAATAATGTGCATTCTGGGTTTTAAAGCCACAGTCTGTTGATGATGTTCAGACAGTTAAAGAGGATTTGCCCAATTAGCAAGGACTTATCTTTTAATGGGACTATCTAGGCCACCTACTTTTGTAGTGAAAGAAATCTGAAGTTCTCTGAATAATACTGCTGGCACTCTTTATTACCTGGTTCTCCCATATGTATACGAGCTCCTGTATCATTTTTTTATGATAAAGTGTTTCTGCTCTAGCCAGCCTGGTCTTTTTGTCACCAGGATATTTTGCTTATTCTGAATCTATCTTAGAATAATAGATAGTAGAGTTGGAAGAGACAATCTAGCCTTTATCTGTAGGCCACCCCTATTCGGGGGACTCAGCTACCTCATCAGGCAGGTCATTCCATTTGGGAATAGCTGTAATTATTAGGAAGTTCCTTCTTGTCCTGAGTGAAGAAAAACCCAAAACCACTTTGTTTCTGTAACTTCCACCTTTAGGTCTTGTTTCTGCCCTCTGGATCCAGGAAGAGTCAAGTTAATCCTACTTTTTCAAGCACTTGAAGGTGATAATTTCGATTTTTTTGCTCTTCTCCTTGCTTGGAATGACCTATCATCAAACTTATGTATCTCACTTTCCTAAGTACCCAACTCAAGACCCATTCCTTTAGTCAGTAAACATTTATTGAGTGCCTACTAAGTGTTAAGCACTGTACTAAACCTTGAGGATGCAAAGAAAGTCAAAGGGCAGTCTTTGCTCACAAGGGGCTCACAGTTTAATGTGGAGAAAAGATGCAAACCACTATGTACAAACAGGCTGTATACAGAACAAATAGGAAATAATCAATAGAAGGAAGGCAAACCTGCAATTCTCCCCACAGATGTTTTATAAATCTGTCTCCAGTCCTGACCTCTTTTCTGAGTATGAGACCTGCATTTCCAACTGTCTATAGGACATTTTTACCTGGATGTCTCATCAGCACATCAAGCTCCTGTCCAAAGTCACACTCAGGGTCTTCCTTCATATCCATGAGCTATCCCCAAGCTTTAAGTCATCAAAGGTCCTAGAGGTCCTGAAGTCCTTTAGAACCCAGAGACTGGGATTGAGTGCCTTCTCCATGTGGAGAGTATCTTCTCAAGGTGTCTAAGCCAGTCACAACAAGAAATTCATTCTGGAAGCAAAGCCCCAGTTTTCTCACAATAGTTATTGATGTGTCCTCATATCTTGAGTGTGACTTTGGTTTAGACTGGGGTTGGGACCCAGACAACTAGCCAGAACTTCCTGCTCTACCCCCATCTCCCACCTCCCTTTTTTTTCTCAGCTTCTTAGTCTTCAGAGGGACAAGCTGATGATATTGCTTCCCCTGAATGGACACTGTCTTTATTTGTTATAAGACCTAGCTCTCTTGATTCAACTCTCATCTGACCAAGGTCTCATTTTATTAGTGCTTAGTTCATTTCATCTTTCCTCATATACTGAGGAGTCTGATGTTGGTGGATCTCTTGTATCTGAGAGTTCTAGCTGTAATGGGCTATGCTGATCAGGTATCCAACTTGTTTGGCATTAATACGGTAAGCTCCAGAGGGAGACATATTATGGGAAGCTTAAGGATAGATGAGTTGGCCCAGGACAGAAATGGAGGTCAAAACTCCTATGTTGATCAGTAATGTCTTTAAGCCATGATTAACACCTGAATTTCCAGACTGGATGAGAGGGAAACTCAGTTTCTCCTGCCCCAAGTAAAACTAATGTTCTTTATGATTGAGTATTCAATAGATGTTTACCTTAAAAAAATTCCCAATGTGGATACCTTAATGAAATGTGCTATACAAACTTAATACATGTCAATGGGGGCCTGTGAGCTATGATTTGGAAGGGATTTTGGCTCACAAAATACCTAGAACCTATTGTAGATTTCGGAAACCCCATGGGAGCTGCATTGTAGAGACTTATCTAGGATGTCCACTTTAGATGCTCTGGTACTATAGGGATCCATTAGAGAAATTACTATGATTTTTTAAAAAAAATTACAGGCTGTAATTAGCAAGATTTTCAGATAGATGTGTGTTTGTGTGTATATATATGTGTTTTAATTGGCCAGGACACTTTATAATAACCTCTATGGTATTTTATGTTAAGGTATCATTGAATTGTTATTATTTATTGTTATGGTGACTGAGTAGTGGTTTAGGAAACCACAGTCTCCTGAAGCAAAGTATATGTTCAATATCTAGAACACTGGAACACAGCAATATTTTTACACATAGAGTTTTTAGTTAAAAAAGAGCCTCATGTCCTGAAGGATGATGTTAAAGTTACTTTGTGATGCTGGAGCTATATAGCTAATGTCAAGACTGGGGTCCTAGATTTGGAAATCATCTGCAAAGAGAGAGTTACAGGCACACCTTCCCTCAGTTGATTATTTCCCATTTATCTCATGTACAGCCTGTTTGTACATTGTTGTTTGCATGTTGTCTCTCCCATTAGACAGTGAGACTCGTGAAAGCAAAGATTGTCTTTTGACCTTTTTTGCATCCTTAGTGCTCAGTAGTAGAGGTAAAGAACTTACTAAGTGATATGAGGTGAAAGACCAAACCTTGTTTGCTTAATATAAATTATCTACCCAGTAAGCCATCTACTATCCCTGGTGAGGTAATAGTGGGAGAACATACCTGGAAATTGATCTCTAGGCCTCTCACTGGGAATGAGAAGATAAACGCAGAATGGTTATTCTCTTGATTGGAAAGGGAATGCCCTGAGACAGGGAGCCATGGTGGACACCTGAAGGTCATGAACAGGTTATGATGCTGATAGGCCTCTGTACTTTCCAGGTCATGGATCTTACCATCCTAAGTTTGACAGGGGAAGACACAAGGCTGTTTAGGGCATCTGGACTAGGACATGCTACTGAAGTATTTACTGCAATAGTGACCACTGACCAAAAATTGCTAATGGAAGTTGTAAGGGACCAACATTTGGTTTTGTAGTAGAGGTCAGTGGACCCTGAGGTAAGAATTCTTTATGGTTTAAAAACACCAGAATTAGTGTTTAGCAAAGCAAAGACAGCTCAGCAAGTCTATATTTGGTTCCCTGATAACTGACCTTTGCTTTGTCCCACTTTCCTCCAGCAAATAATTATATCCTCGTCTCTCTACTTCTAAAACACACAATATTTATATGCTAACAGTGCTAGAGACATGCAAAACAAGGTATTAGGTGAGGAAGACTGAAGAGGCAGGTGATTGTCAACTGGGAGGGATCATAAAAGGCTTCATGGAGAACATGGCATTTGTGTTGGGTAGCAAAGCCTTGGCAAGAGTTCAACAGGTCGAGATGGGGAGGGAACCCAATCCTGAGAGAGAGAGCACTGTGGACAAAGTTCTGGATTGAGGGAGGAAAGCACAAGGCAGATTTTTGATTGTAGTAAATAGAAGATAAAAATGTGACATATTTGGAAAAGTAAAGGAGCACTAGAGAGGGGAGAGCCTTTAATTCCAATACAGATAAGCTTGAACTTTACTGAGTAAATACAAGGGAGCCACTGAAGTTTTTGAGCACAATACTAACATGAGCAGATGTATGTTTTTATAAATAAGGTAATTCTGTCAGGGGCAAAAAAGATGAATTGAAAAGAGGAAATCATAGAGGTGGAATGACTTACTAGGAGGCTTTTTTAGTAGTCTAGGAGGTGAACATGAAGGCCTGTCCTACAGTGGTGGCAGAGGGTTTGGGTGTTTCACAAATAGAATTGATTGGACTTTGTAATTGGTTAGATTTAAGAGGGAGAGGGAACCATCAAAGATAAAACCAAAGTTTATTGTTGTTTTCACCATACTAGAAGCATTTGGAGGAGGAAAGGAGAAGAAGGTGGAAGAAGAATACGTGAGAATGAATGAGGAAGGAATTTTTACTGAGATCTCTCTCTCTCTCTCTCTCTCTCTCTCTCTCTCTCTCTCTCTCTCTCTCTCTCTCTCTCTCTCTCTCTCTCTCATTTGATTAGGATAGGGAACTCCCAAGGAGAAAACTCCTGCCCTTTCAGGTCATTTGGTTTGAGAATTGTCAGTGGCCCTGAGAGTCAGCCAGTAAACATTTATTAAGCACCTACTTTGTGCCAGGAACTGTGCTAATCCCTGGGGATATAAAGAAAGGCAAAAGATAGTGCCTGCCCTCCAGAGCTAACATTCTAGTGGGGGAAGATAACACATTTAAAAAACTGAAAAGTGTGAGTGTGTGGTGGCTGCAGGTGTGGGGTGTGGTGGGGGTTAGAGGGAGGTAAGGGAAGTCTGTGATGGGGAGTAGGGAAAGTACTGGGTACTAGGGCATGATGCCATTCAGAAAAGTGAAGTCTTTTCTCTGCCTTTCACTTTTTCCAATCAGAAGGAGGGAGGGGGCCCAGGGGCAGCGGGATCCTCATGAGGAATGAGTTCTTGTAGAAAGGTAAGTTTGTTGGGGAGGGGGAATGATGAAGTCCAGAGAAGTGCAGTTGGGTGGAAAAAAAGAGATTAAGTGACTTTCCCCTGGTCACACACACACACACACACACACACACACACACACACGCATATATGTCAAAGGCAAGATTTAAACTAAAGTCTTCCTGAGTGTAAAGCAAGCTCTTTATCCATTATGTCATGCTGTTTTTCAAATATAATACTATCTCTAAAAATCTAACCAAATATGTGCCTAGAGGGAAATAAGTCAGCACCTAAAACCATCAAGGATCAGTTTATTATTTTAGCAACTCTCAATTTCTCTTTTGAACTCCTCCTTTGTCTTTTAAGGGATATGTATGAGTTCAGCCGATATAGAGAGGGAGGGAGACTATTGTAAGAGTGTGCAAGAGTATAAGCAAAGGCTTGGGAGGGGAGAGGAAAGTTCATAGTGTTTGAGGGACAGAGACTAGTCTATGCTTTGGAAGAAGCCCAGAATCCGTTGAGAGGAATATGTCAAGTACTTGAGGGACACAGTGGGGCCTAGAAATAGATAGAACTACTACCCCAAAGCACAGTGTACACACAAAAGTGTGTACTGTAAGATGCTGTAAGATGCACTGTGATCGTGAATCAAAAAAGCTACAAGGTGCTATGAGAGTTCAGTGTGAGGAGAGATCTGTTCCACTTTGGATGATAAATGAAGGCGAATATGTCCTTTGAGTTGTGCCTTGAATGTTGGATTGTAATTGTAGAGACTGGCATTCTGGGAAAAGACAATAACATAAACAAAAGTGCAGAGGTGGTAAGCTGTGGGAAATATTCGGGGAACAGAGAGTAGTTCAGTTGGTGGAAGCATAAATTGTATGAAAGGGGATAGTGGGTGGTAAAGAGAAATTTGGGTCAAATCATGGAGAGCCCTAATGCCTGGCTAAGGAGCCTGGTCTTTATTTGCTAGGCAATGGGGAGCCATTTAATATTTTTTGAGTGGTAAAGTGACATGGTAAGAGTTATACATTAGGGAGATTAATCTGGCAATACTGTATAGGATGGATTAGAGTGGGGAAAAGGGAATTTAGTAGGGATAAATGAAGAGCCCTGTATTTAGGATAAAAAAAAATCAACATTGCAAATATAGGACAGGAGAGTGAAAAGCTCTGTTGGTTTAAGGGGACTATACTGCTCAATGTGAATCAACAGTGTGTCACTGCAATTCAGAAAGCTAAGGTGATCTTAGGCGACATTGACAGAAGAGTATTCAGAACAAGTAGTATTCATAATGCCAGTGTACTCTTCCCTGGCCATATCACATATAATAGCTCACATTTTTATAACACTCTAAGCTTTGCAAAGCACTTTACTATCCCATTAAGGTGTCACAACAATTCTGTGAGGTAGGTATCATTTTTATCCCCCTTATATAGATAAGAAAACTGAGGCACAGAGATATTAAGTGATTTGTCTAGGATCTCCTTGTTAAGAAGTGTCTAAGGCAGAATTTGAACCTAAGTCTCTCCTGACTTCAAGACCAGTATCCCCTCACATGGCCTCTTTTGATGTGTTGGAGGATGACTTTTTAGGAGGTGTTTGGGTAAGCCTTGAATATAACAAGAGGAAAATTACTGGTATGATGAGGAAATTGAAACTGTGTCACATGAGGACCAGCCAGAGCCCCAACTAGCAATTTTTTCCTGGGCAAGTTGCACAAAACAGATCCTTAATTCAACTTTTAAAGACATATTTAATTTTTTGAGGTGTGTGTGTGTGTGTGTGTGTGTGTGTGTGTGTGTGCGCGCGATCATAAGACACAAGGCTCCCTGGGGGAAGAGGCTTCAGGACACTGCAGGGGTGAGACCCCGTAACATCACAGGGCTGCTGATGGGAAGATCATGGATGAGGAGAAGGAAGTAGGGTGAGGCTCAGGGGAGGGAAGAGTTCATCTAGAGTGCTAACTAGTAGCTTCCTATTTTAAATAATTAAGTTTCTTATTTTAATTAATTATTTTTACTAATCAGGTGCTAATATCAATTGCTTCTGAACAGCTAAAGAAAGAGCTGCCATTGCCCTAGAACAAAGCCTTAGTTATGGCTACAGGATTAGTTGAAGGAACTAGGGGTGTGTAGCCTGGAGAAAACTTAGGAAATTGTGAGCATTCTCTTCAAATATCTGAAAGGTGGTCATGTGAAAGAGGTATTCGACTTATTCTGCTTGACTCTAGGAGGTAGAACTAGAATCAATGTGTGGAAATTGCAAAGAAACAGGTTTTGGAGGTAGAATTGGTGGGATTTTGTGTCTAATTAGATCAGGATTCTAACCTTGGATTCATGGACCCAAGGCATAGGTGGATAGATTTCAGTGAGGTCTTTGAATTTGGATGGCAAAGATATCATTATTTTCACTAACTTTTGACTGAAATTTATCATTTTCTTCAATTATGAATGTAGGGAACAAACCATTATTCTGAGAAGGGTTCCATGGGCTTCTCCGGGTGGGTGAAAGGGTCTACAAAACAAAACTAGGTTCAGAACCCCTGAATTAGATGTGGGAGATGGAAAACAGAGAAGAGTAAAAAACCAAATGACGCAGACATTTTCGAATTTGGAAAATGCAGAAAAGGGTGATGGTAATATTGAACAGAAATAGGGCAAGTTTCTTATATTCTGATTTGAGGTTCTTAAAAGCTATGCCAGCTGAACACAAGTTCTGGAATGTCCTGCCAAACTGGAAAGGCTTTGAGATGGGTCTGGTGAGACAGACTGTTTTTCTGTCATCATCCAGAGACTATTAGTCACTAACCTAACAAAGCTCCCAGAGGATCCTCAACAGCTTGGCTCCAGGGTTAGGAATTTGGGGGCTACAGTAACTTGTGAAAACTTTCTACTAAGTTGAAGATGGGTTATAATCTACATGGGTAAAGGGAGTATCCATACTGACAAAATAATGGCTCCTTAATATATTCAAGAAGTATTTTATATTCTGCACCACACTATTTACAAGGAGTCATTGCCAACTGAAGCACATTTCAATTTTTCATAAGCATTATTTATCTATAAATTGTACATTACCATGTATCCTCATTACCATTTCTGAATATATAGAGTACTTATAATTTCCACAATATAAATCTAACATTTTAATTGATGTTTCTGAAATAAAGTATTGTGAATGTAGAATTCAATTCATTTTTAAACTTCCATTACCATTTACTGTTTTGTATTTTCACTATTTATTATGTGTTTATTCATATTGCCTCTAGGATAAAAGACAAACTTTTCAGTTTGAAAACCCTTCATAATCTTCATCTAATCCTCCTTTCCAGCCTTTCTTTGCACACTGCTCCCTTTCATAAATCCTATTTGGCCTTAGGGAAGACTGACCAAATTAGCTTACTTGCTGTTACCTAATCTTGAGGTTCCACCTCCAACCTCCATGCCTTAGCATAGCCTGTTCTACATGCCTGGAATGTATTCCTTCATCATCTCTACTGTGGATTGTAATCCTTTCTCACCTCAGCCTCTTAAAATCCTTAGCTTCTTTCAAGACTTAGCTCATGTGTCATTTCTCATCTCCATTGTCAGTGTTCTCTCTGTCTCTGTCAGTTTGTCTGTGTCTGACTGTCTCTCTTAAATGATCATGTATTGGTTTACAAATTCTATCCTCCCAGTAGAATTTAAGCTATGTGAAGGCAGGGCCCTTGCTGTTTTTTTCTATCCCCAGAAGTTATCATTAATACCTTTTGTATACAGTAGGTATTTAACATATGCCTATGAGATTGTATCAAACTGTTCAATAACTATTAGTATATATTCACCTTAGCTTTATACCCTAATCCCAATTATTCACCAAGACCCTATCAAGTATTTTTTTTTTGTACCCTCTCTACACACTCTCCATCTTACCCCCAGCAACTAGGACAGTGTTGGCACATGGTAGACCCAGTAGAAATACTTGTTGATAAACCTTAATCTTGAAAATAACTTCCACCTTTATTGCATTTTAAAATTTATTAAATGTTTTCATTACCCTGTGAGGCAAGTCATGCATTTTACAGATGAAATAGCTGAGGCTCAGTGAATTGAAGCAAATAATGATCATTGTAGCTAATATTTATATAGCACCTACTAAGTGTGAGGCACTGTGGTAAGTACTTGATAGGTATCATCTCATTTGATCTTTATAACAACGTTGGGAGGTAGATGCTATTATAATCCCCATTTTACAGTTGAAGATACTAAAGTTAAACAGTGCTAAGTCATTTGCTCAGGGTCACACAGCCATAAGTGTTTGAAGTCAAATTTGAACTCAGATCTTTCTGATTTCAGATCTGGAGCTCTATCCACTGCACCACCTAAATGATTCTTCATCAGCCTGTGGGCTGCTTTGTGATGTTAGTAGCTTTTCAAGGCTAAGATAATTGGGTTAGTGTTGGATGTGACAGAAAGATTTTGTGGATTTCAATGACCTTGGCTTGGGGACAGACTGGTCTTTCATGTGAAAGAACAGGCAGCTGCCAATAAAGTGTGATTAGAAGTCTCATCTGTCCAAAAAAAATACTCCCTTACTTGGCTGAAGTAGCAAATACTTATCTTTATGATAATATTAAGTGAAGGGAAAGATATTGGGTTCTCCGGTTTTGGTTAACTCTACATGTTATCTAAGAAGTGTCTTTCAGATTTTTTTCATTGATGTTAGAAACAGCTATTTGTTAATTCTTTTTTCCTTGAAGAGATGAAATGAAGTCCTTGGCATTTCTTAGGTGATTACAGTGGGACTACAGGAAGAAATGAAGGATAAGGTATCAAGAAAAGTACTAGGTGGTATAAGACATCTTGAAGACCCTGGGACAGGTAGGTGACACAGTGGATACAGCTCTGGATCTGGAGTCAGGAAGATCTTATGTCAAATGTGGCCTCACTTTGTGACCCTGTGCAAGTTATTTTAACTTTGCCTCAGTTTCCTCATCTGTAAAATGTCACTTGCCTCATAGGATTGTTATAAGGATCAAATGCCATAATAATGGTAAAGTGCTTAGCATAGCTCCTGGCACATAATAATTGTTATGTAAACATTAGCTATTATTACTGTTATAGGGAGAACAAGACTTATATGCTATACCTTAAAAAAAACTTCGGTGATCTTAGGCTATATTAATCAAAGTATTATATTTAGATCCAGGGAATTCCATGGGATTCCAAACAGGGTCAAACCACATCTAGAGTATTGTTTTCCATTCTAGGCATCACAGTTTAAAATGAATGTTGACACTCACGATACCATGTTCCAAGTAACTAAAAGAGAATAACAGACTAAAACACTTAACTCAGGTTTTATCTCATATATGAAATTTGACAAGGGTGACAAAAAATAGGTCAAAAGTCAATGTTTGAGCAAATATTAGGCACACAGATGTACTGTGGGTAGCATCGTGAAGTGATTCTTCTGTTGCAATGAAACAACTTCATTGATTTGGAGGTCATGAAACCTAATCCCCTCATTTGACAGATGAGGAAACTAAGGTTAAATGACTTAGCCAGAATCACACTTCCTAAATATCTGAGCTAGGGTATGTACCCCCATTTATAAATTTGGAATTATGTAAGATAAATTAGATGACCTAGTGGATAGAATGTTTGGCCTGGAGTCAGGAAGACCTGAGTTCAAATTCAGTTTCAGATGCTTATTACCTGAGTAAGTCACTTAAACCCTGTTTCCCTCAGTTTCCTCATCTGTAAAATGAAATAGAGAAGGAAATGACAAGCTACTTCAGTATCTTTGCCAAGAAAACCCCAAATGGGATCATAAAGAGTCTGATACCACTGAAACAACTGTACAACAACACGAGAAAAAGATGCTGAATAGTCTATGTTCTTTGATCCAATGATCTCAATACTAGTTATATACCCCATGAAAGGCAAAGACAGAAAAATGGCCCAGTATGTGATTGGTTGGTTAGTTGTGGTCCTTTGTTCTTGAAGAGGACCAAGATAGCATCACTATGTCAGGGCCAAGGTACAGTGTGTCTGATGACTGATCAGACCAATATGATCTTGGAAGGTTCTATTGCAGGTTGGGCCCCATGAATAGTCCACATGAACATTTGGACTGGAATTGTCTCTAAATTTGTGCATCTTAAATAATGGGAAAGAAAAGTGGGTGGGTAGAGATTTCCTGGAGAATGTTTGTAAAAACTATGGCATACAAATGTAATGGAAAATTACTGTGCTACAAGAAATTATATATTTTCACATGAATTCTTGTCTAGCCATGAGTCCTTTATTCTGTACTTGTGCAATTGATTTAATTTGACCCAAGTGTAAGACTTGGCATTCATCGCCATTAAATTTAATGTCATTGTATTTGACCCATTGTTCTAATTTGTTGAGATCTTTTGCATCCTCTTTCTGTCATGGATTTGTTACATATCTCTCTCTGCTACGTTATCTGGTAAGCATGTCATTTATACTTTTAGCCAAGGCACTGACAAAACTGTTGAACAACGTAGGACCAAGGACTGGCACATTCTGCTAGAGACTGCTCTTTATACTGACATCAGTGCATTAATCACTGCTCTGTGTTTGGTCATTCAATTTATTCTGAATCTACCTAAGCCAGCCAGCATAGGGTAGTCCAATGATGATGAAGCCTGAACTGTCATATGGGGGAACAGCTGAAGAAATCTATGAGGATTAGTTTTAAGAAAAGGAAACTTCATGGCTGTGATTATTTTCTTCTACTATATGAAGGGTTACCATGTCAATGGAAAGTAGACTTTTTTTTCTAGCTTTTAGACGGCAGAATTAGGATATAAATGGGAAACAGATTTTTGTTCAATAAAAGGAATATTTTTTAAAAAATATGTTGATATATCTACTTTTTATGTTGCCTTCATTTCAGAATATAACCATCTCTTTCTCCCCTCCATGATATATTCTTTGTAATGAAGAGTAAAAATGTTACAGGGAAAAAAGCAATTCAACACATCAGCTGAATCTGACAGTTTATGCTATATTCTACACCCACAGTCCACCATCTCTACAAAGAAGGTAGAGAGGTATATTTTCTCAACTCTTTTCTGAGTTCAATTATAATTCTTATTCCCTCTCCTCTTTTCATTTCTCCTCCTTTCCCCACCCCTACCTCCCCCCCTCCATTCCCTCTCCTCTCTGTTCTCCTCTTTTGTTCTAGGAAGAGCTGTCTTACCATGGAAGGAAGTTGCTTTTTGAAACAATGAGTTCCCTGTCACTAGAAGTATTTCAGGGGAGACTGGATTACCATATGTCAAGGACAGTGTAGAGGAGATTCTAGAACTGAGTGAACTCTAAGTCCTTTGCATCTCTTAGGGTCTATAATTCTGTGATTCTGGGTCACAAGGAAACGACTAAGTATTGGGACACAAAAACAAAGAAACAAAAACCAACCCAGATTTGTGCAGGCTGTGTTATGAGTGGTACTACTGGTTATTTTTGGTATTTTGTACCTTTTGCAAAACCATGGAAAATGATCATCATGAATAAAAACTAACTGCAGTTTCTGTTAGCATGCATTGCCATTGCAATTGGATAGACTCAGTCTGGGCCACAATGGAGGGAACTGAGTATGTGCAGATGATGCAGAACAGACGTCACTGCTCTAATTAACTCATGCTCAATTTCTGTTGCTTGGTAGGGTACAGAGTACAGGAAATAATGATCTCAGAAATATTATCTTCACATATAAAAGCTGATAGTTGTAAGCAAGGAAGAAAATAGCCCCAGGGCTGACACACTAAAATGTCAAGGTAGATTCAAATTGTTAACCTTTTTGCTTCTGAAGTTTAAATAAAATGCTGTTGTCAAACCATTTTAATTCATTCTTGCTGCCTTCCTGACAGTAAACTCTGCACATTAATTGTATGTCTGTGTGGAAAAAATGAAAGCATCTTCTCTGATCAGCTCTGTTTTTAGTCTTTTTTTCTCAGAGTGGTTCTAGTTTTAATCTTTAAGTAGAGATAAAGAAGGAACATTCATTGGACTTTTGTTGGCTGTTTTTGTCATTTCATTCATTTGTTCATTCCCTGAGAAGCTCATGCATGGGGTGTGTGGGGTGGGGAGTGGAGGAGAATATATTTCAGGCAAAGGAATATCATGAACAAAGGTACAGAAATGGGAATGAGTAATCAAGGAATGACACAAAAACTGATCTTTTTGAAGGTGAGAGGAATGATGGGGAGTAATGAGAGAAGAGGTATGGAAGACCTCACCTATGATAATGGTTTTACATTTAGACCTGCAAAGGAATCTGAGTTCACCTAGTCAGGTCCCTCAGTCCAAATTCTGGCTCAGAGAAATGAATTGAGTTGCCCAAGGTCAGCCAGGTATAAAAAGAAAGTCAGGGTTGTAACCCAGACTCTCTTACTACAAATCCCCTGCCTTTCTCACTAGGTCAGGAATTTAGATGTGAATTGTATATAATAGGAATAGTTGTAGCTTCTTGAACATCTTATGCTATTGTTCCAGTAATCTAAATATGAAATCACAAGGTCCTAGATTTAGGGTGATGACCAGTGACAAATCAGTACTGTCAGAAGGTTACCCCAAGGACCTCTGGGTTTGAGGATCTTCAGAGTACTTCCCTCTATAGGCTACTCATTCATTTCTCCTTCTCTTTACTCCCCAAGTTCCAGTTCAGTAGGTAATTATTTTATTGACCTCAGAATGGGAAACTTTTTCCTCTCTTGGTGTAGTCTGGACATCAAATAAAGGATTATCATTGTTGAACCTCCTTGTTGTCTTGGGTGAAGCTGCATTTCCTCCACCTCAAGGATTTGAATGGTGTGTGTGCTGAATGTGAGCCCTTTCCTCCCTGACCCCTGGCCAAAGACCAGCTCAGGTGATTAGTCTGATTAGTCTCGTTGCCATGGCAATGCCACTTAGCCCCTAACCTGGTGTTTGGGCCAGGGGCTGAATTGCTGGAAAATTGGGGCATTCCCTCCTGGAGGATATCATGGTAGGCTGAGTCAGCTCCCTCTTTCTGCACTGGACTCACATTGCTCTATTTCCTATATTAGAGAGACTCTGGATTATGTTGCTTTAGAGCAATATCTATTCTTAATCCAACCTGTGAAAATGGAAAGGAAAGGACAAATCCAAGAACTGTTATAGAGGAAAGGAGGGAAGGGGAGGGGCATTTTTTAGGCTTAACTTTTTTTTGAGTTCCAGTATTTTGCAATCATTATCATTTTTTGCAAAGTTTTTATTGCTTTTACCAATAACATTGCCAAAGAGTGCTGTAGAGAGGCTTCATGCCTCTAAAATAATTGACTCCCTGGTAAATTCCTGATTCATTTTGAAGCCTAACTCAAATGCAGCCTCCTTAATGAAACCTTCCCTGACTCTCTCAATTATTAACAGCCTTATCCTTTAGAACTCATATAGTACTTTATTTTATAGCCCTCTAACACACCAATAATTACCCCCATGCTAGTGTCTTCCCTCTGAGATTATTTACCTTACTAGAAATACATGTGTATACATGCATAAATGCACATATATATGCACATATATCTAGTTATCTGAAGAGGTTAGTGACTGCTTTTGCCTTTCTTTGTGTCTTCAGCACTTAGCATGGTGCCTAACATATAATAAGCACTTAATAAATGCTTATTGATCTGTGAATAAGAGTTATCTATGTTTTTGTTCTATTTCCATTACTATATAATATAGTGATAATAGCTAATATTTATATTGCACCTACTATGTGCCAGGCACTATGCTAAGGGCTTTACAAATAGTTTCTCATTTTATCTTCATGACTGTGGGAGGTAGGTGCTGTTATTATTCTCATTTTACAGCTAAGGAAACTGAGGCAGCTATTTAATGACTTGCCCAGGTTCATACAGTTGATGTCTGATGTTACATTTGAACTTAGGTCTTCCTGACTCTAGGCCCAAATGCTCCAGTTTGGACTGCAATGAAGGTTAGGAATAGGGATTGAGATAAGGATTGGACCTGTGCTTTCTTTGGTATAGGGAACTCCCAGGTGAGGAATCTCTCTCTACCAATATAAGTTAGCACCTTTTCTGTAACTTATCATATTAGAGAGATGCCTATAACTCTGAGAGATTAAATCGCTTGACCAGAGTTACAGAACCAGAGAAAGGTCTTGAAACCAGGCTTTGAGGCAAATTTTGTGACTTTCCTAGTGTTTGTTACACTTTTCAGCAAGCTTCATAAATATATGTTGAATGAACTGATAAAGTGGTGTTGCTGTTGTTCTTTTTAAATAATCATAGTTGTTTATATTGTTCTAATTCTGTTTTTTAAATCTGTATCATTTACATCTTTCCTCATTTTTTTGTATTCTTCATATTTGTAAATTTTTAGTGCATAATACATTAACATACCACAATTTTTTGAGCAACTCCCTAATTGTTTATATATGTATATATATACATACTTATGTATGTATATATATATACACACATGTATGTATATTCAGGTCATTTCTTATTTTTTTTGCTGTTACAAATACAATAGCTATGAATATTATTATTCATATTAAAAAGCATAGGACATTCATCCTTGTGTTTTCACCCATTCCTTCATTTCCTTCTAGGATAATTTGGTACTAACATAATTTGACATGAATTAGTGAGGCAGACAAGAGATAATTCTATCACTGTTGCTTTTTCTTCTCCCCAAGTGAAACAGGCTTAGTCATTTTAATCTCCTGTTGTATGAAGCTTCTCTTCATCCCTGCTATACACACAGAGACTCAAATTACCTTGTTGACCTTCGTTAGACCTTTATATTCCTGCTATTTCTCTTTTGAGGTAAGGTGACTTAAACTGAATGCATTATACATAAAAGGTAAGAATGCCCCATTGACTTGTGCCATAGCCTTAGAACACTTCTTGTATTATCCATTCAGTTCTTAATATAGTCTAATTTATTCACTTTTTTGACCACTGCTATGCATCCAGCAAATGTCTTCATTGAGCTGTCATTTAGATTCATCAGCGTGTGAGAGTCTTCTAAACTGTCCTTTTCAGAGTTCATATATCTGTTTCCCAATTTTCTGTAATGAGTTCGATATATTTTATGTTAATTAAAAATGGAATGCATAAGATTTACAATGAATTCATATACAAGATGCTCATTTGTGCATAGGTTTGCCATACTAAAAATAGGCAGTATTTTATTTTGAATACTTGTTTTTACATTTTTTTCTTATTGTAATTTCTATACAGTCTTTCTTACAGTGGCCCCCTTCTGCAAGTATAGTCATGGGCTTCAGATGAATGGGTTCTGCAATAGATTGTTCCCAGAGTTGTGTGGTCGTGGATCTGAGTTATCATGAGGTGGTAGTTCCTGCACGAGTAGGGGCCAGCACATGTCATGAATGGAACTGAGATGAGTAATGGGCAGAAGATTTCTGGAATGGAAAGACTAAGAACCATATGGGGGTGTTTGAAGTGAAAGCAGGATATGGCAAAATCTGAGAGATGTGGCAGGAGGAGAGCTCAGCAACAGAGTTTCAGGCTTACCAAAGAGTTTCTCACTTTATTTCACTCATTTGTTTGCAGATTTATTGGGGTTTTATGTCTAGTTATATTTGGCTAAAGATGGTGGACCCAGGGCAATTTTAAGTCGTATCATTCTATTTATCAAGGTGGGAATATGTTATGGAGTATCTATACATCTATTCCAAGTCACTCATTATGTAGATATACCAGTTGATGGCCATAGTGGTTAAAGGATTTCCTCAAGTTCTCACAGGTAGTAGTAAATAGCAGGGATGGAGTCAGTTTGTGTCAGAAGTCAGATTTTCCTGACTTTTAGACCAGCCTATTCTCCACTGTTAGGCTGCCCTGCTAAATATCAGTGTCTTAGGCAAAATAATGGAGACTTTATGTACATGCATGTTATTTTCATTATTAAGGTCTATTGAAGGCAGGAGATTTAGAGGAGAAAACAGATTTAGAAAGTGAACAACTGGTTAAGAAGATGGTGCCTGGGAGTACAATTTGGATTTTTGGACCCTAGTTTAAAATCCTGTCCCGGAACATAGTACTGGAAACTGGGCTTGGTAAGAATATATTTACCTGAAGGCTTGTGGTCAGCCCGTCAGCTAGTGTGGATCATAACCTCAGTCAGATGTCTAGATGTAAATTATAAAGTATCTATAATAAGCAATATAGGCTAGAGATTCTAAAGTATGGAAGCAGATTTGATCCTATAGGTCTCACTGAAATTTGTTGATATGACATGTCATAACAGGAATATGTTCTTGAATGGCATATCTTATTTAAAAAACAAACAGGATAGGCAAAAGGGGTAGCAGGTCAGAGTTGCAATGTATATCATATAGATATACTTTGGTGAGAAAATTCACTAAGGGAAACAGTGTGGAGAACATGGGTAAAAATCATCAAGGACAGAGCAGAAGTGACATCCTCTTTTAGAGTATACTTTAGATAATCTGAAAAGCCAGAGGATATAGATTCGGAATTTAGGAAGACGGCAAGTCTAGTACAGGATCCGAGAATGTCAGGTAATTTAAGAATCAATTTTCAATTATCCAGACATCTGCTGGTGTTCTTGGACAAAAGCAATGCAGCAAATAATTTCTTGATTTGCTTTAATGACAACTCCATCCTTCAAAAGGTGGAGAAGATAACTAGGGAAAATGGTATTTTGGATATAACTCATACCAACAAAGTAGATATGCTGATGCGGGAAAATTCAGGAACCAGGCATGGAAGCATGGTGAAGAAATATGAGTGAAGTTCAACTAGCTCTTTTCCTGTGGTTTTGTGACCAGTGAATTTCCACATATTGCTGTCATTCTTACACTGTAGCTACTCTCTATGGTATTAAGGTTAAAGTATATTTATAAGATGATTTTTTTTGTTGTTTTGCTGGAAATGATGGGATATTTTAGAGGAAATAATTATATTTATTTTATTTATTCGCTTTTTCCATTTATTCATTTTTTTTTTGCTAGGGAAGAAAGATGAAGGAAGGGCAGATAATATGAAATGAATGTAAAAGACACAATTCTGCAGAAATGATATGAGGAGTTTTAATGCTGACTGAGAGTGAGCTGAGGCTGATAAAGAAAGCTAAGTATAACAAAAACATTTTTTAAAAGCTATATCAAGGAAAGAAGTGGATCAAAGGAAGAATAGGAATGCTACTTGGATTCATAAGTGGATAGTACATGAAGGAGAGAAGGTAGAACCATTCAACTTGTATTTTCTTTCTGTTTTCTCTGGCAAAGAGAATAAACAAAGTTAGTAAGTGTGTGTCCAGTTTCCATTGATGATCTCAAGTCACCAGGCCCGGATGAACCACTTCTGGAAATATAGGAAGAGTCGACAGATGTGATTGCTATGTCATTACTAGTGTCTTTGGAGAAAGAATTGAAAATAGTTGAGACTTTGTAGGGTTAGATAATGACAAATATTCTGATTTTTAAAAAAGGAAAGAGAAGGGAGCCTGCCAACTCCAGGCCAGTGAGCTTGACTTTGATTCCTGAAAAAAAATTCTAGAAAGTGTTAAGAGATTATCAGTGAATATCTAGAAAAGGTAGCTGTGCTTATAAAAAGTCACCATCTTCATCAAGAAGAGGTCATGCCATTTCCTATTTTGATTGGATTATTAAACAAGATGATCAAGAGAATGTGGTAGCTATAGCTATAGCTTTTATAAGCAATTTGGATAAAAGGATAGATGGTATGTTTGTCAAATTTTCAGATGATACACCTGGATTGTGGGCCAGGATTCAAAAAAAGACCTTGATGGGCAAGATTATTGGGCCAAATGTACTGTGAGGATATTTAACATGGATAAATGCCAAGCCTCACATAGGTTTAAAAAATCATTTTTGAAATTGAAACACTAATGCACTACTGGTAGAGTAGTGAACTGATCTAGCCATTTTGGAGAGCAATTTTGAACTATGCCCAATGCAATGCAATGATCCAAGACAATTCCAAAAGAACTATGGAGTCTGAATGCAGATTGAAGCACATTATTTTCACTTTGTTTTTTCTTTCTCATGGTTTTTCCCTTTTTGCTCTGATTCTTCTTTCACAACACGACTAATGTGGAAATATGAATAACCTATCTCAGATTGCTTGCTGTCTTGGGGAGGGGGGAAGAGAAGGAAGGAGGGAGAAAAACTTGGGACTCAAAATTTTACAAAAACGAATGTTGAAAACTATTTTTACATGTAATTAGAAAAAATAAAATACTGTTAAGGGGAAAATCAGTGTCATAAGTTGGTTAGTTGACTATGGTCCTTCATTGTCGAAGAGGACCAAAATGACATCACTATGATAAAGTGAAATTTCAGTGTGTCCAACTGTGGCTGATCAGATCAATATGAGCTCAAAATGCTCTATCACAGGTTGAGCACAGATAGTTTGTGTAAACATTTGGGGTGGATATCCCAAATTTGCACATCCTACATTCCTTTGTGCTTTCTCAATTCTGCATTGCTCAAAGAGCACAGCACCCTTTCTGATGTGGGCATGCCATGCTGAGTGGTCCTGTGCCACTTGTTGTATAGTCTCCCATGTTGTATAGTCAAATCCAAAGTTCTTGAGAGAGACTTTGACAGTGTCCTTGTATCGCTTCTTTTGACCACCATGTGATCACCTGCCCCAGGCAAGTTCTCCATAAAATAGTCTTTTTGGCAAGCATGCATTTTGCATTCAAACAGTGTGGCCAGCCCATCAGAGCTGCGCTCTCTGAAGCATAGTTTGAATACTTGGCAGTTCAGCTCGAGCAATGACTTCAGTGTCTGGTACCTTATCCTGTCAGGTGATCCTCAGAATCTTCCTAAGACAGTTCAAATGGAAGCAATTCAGTTTCCTGGCATGGCGCTGGTAGACTGTCCATGTTTCACAAGTATATAACAATAAGGTCAGCACAACAGCTCTGTAGACCTTCAGTTTGTTAGTCAGTCTAATACCTCTTCTCTCCCAGACTTTTCTTTGGAGCCTCCCAAACACTGAGCTAGGTCTGGCAATGCATGAATCAACCTCATTGTCAATGTGTACATCCCTGGAAAGTACACTACCAAGGTAAGTGAACTTATCCACAGCATTCAAAACTTCTCCATTTGTTGTAATTGATGGTTCCACATATGGATGGTGTGGTGGTAGTTGATGAAGCGTCTGTGTTTTCTTGGTGTTCATTATTAGACCAAAATTAGCACAGGCAGCAGAGAATTGATCCATATTTTCTTACATCTCAGTTTCAGAGGCTGCATTGAGTGCACAATCATCTGCAAACAGGAAATAATGCACCAACACTTCCTCCTCTTTGGTCTTGGCTTGTAGCCTTTTCAAATTGAAGAACTTACCATCAATATGGCAATTGACCTTGATGCCATGTTCATCCTCACTGAAAGCATTTGACAACATGGGTGAAAGCATCATGCTAAAAAGCATGGGAGCAAGCACACAGCTTTTCACTCCGTTGGTGACTGGGAAGGCAGGAGAGTATTGTCCATTATCCAGAGCCCGAGCAAACATGCCATTGTGAAATTGACATACAGTATTGATGAATTTCTCCTGGCAACCAAGTACAAGATGTATGAAGCATGGACAGACATCATCTTAAAAAGATCTGGAACTTTTAATAAAGTTTAAACTCTAGATTATGTCTAGATTATGTCATGCAGTTGGATGAACAACCCACAGAACTAGTCTATTACTATATTTATCTTAGATGCTATGAATGGACAATGAATTGGGACCAAAATTAAGCAAGAGCAAGAGGAGAACAGGTTAGATTATTTTGGGAAATTGCACAGTGCTTTTTTAAAAATAATTTTTATTCATATCTTTGTTTTGATTTCTCAGATTTCCCCATGTATCCCATGCCTTTTCCTCTCCTAGAGAGTCTTCTGTTATAATAAAAATTTTTTTAAAATAAGAGAAAAAATTAGTAAAACAAATCAATATATTGAAAAAAAATGATATTATATGTGATAGTCCACACCTGTAGATCCCCAGTCTTTATAAAGGATTGAGGGGTGAGGAGCCTTTCTCATATCTCTCTTTTAAGGAGGACAAGATAGATGTTTCTAATTATTTAAAAGACTGTTATGTGGAAGTAGGTTTAAATTTGTTCTCTTGGCCCCACACTGAAGAACTGGAAATAACAGAGGAAAGTGGCAAAGAGGAAAATTTAGGCTTCATGTAAAGTATTTAGCATTTAGAACTGTCTAAAAGTAGATTGGGCTGCCTTTGGAGGCAGTGGTTCCCCTTTACTTTATGTTTTCAAGTGAATGTTAGCTGACCATTTGTAAGGGATGTTGTAGAGGGGAGGGAATTCTTTTTCAGGTGCATTTTGGACTGGATGACCTCTAGCATCCCTTTCAATTCTGAGACTATGGAAGGCTAAACATTGTTCCACTTATTTAAAAAGGGGGTATGGAGAATAGAATGAACAAACCATAGTACAGTAAGCACAACTTTGATTCCTGGCAAAATTGTATAATATATTATGGAAAGGATTTTCAGCATGAAGGAACAAGCCCCTTGAGATAAAGGAAGTATTAGTGGAAGGATGGCGAAATGTACAGAAAGGAAAGGGAAGGGCTTTATCAAAGGCACACATTATCTATTTCATAGTTGGTATTTACCCTTTTGGTTTGTAGGCCTTTTTGGAAGGTGGGAGACCTTGGGGACAGTGTTCCCCATCTACTCCCATTTGCTATTATGACCCAAAATATATAAACTGGTATAAATCCCAAACAACCTTGTGTAGTTTTACCCTGGGCAAATAGCCATCTTTGTGATTACGTATTTAAAATATTTATATTGTGCTTTTAAAATTAAATTTATGCACACAGCAGAAAATATTCTTTAATCCTTCCTGTGCCATATTTTGGGGTCATTTTTCTTTGAGACCTTTGTTGTACAACATACAGAAGTCCCCTATGGATTATTAATGGTTTGTGACCTATTCTTTGGGAACCACTGATATCAGGAACTTAGTCATACCAGACAATGTTTCCAGTGGGATTTGAAGACTACATAATGCATAATCCATGATCATCTTGGAGAAAACAGATGGTTTACTTCCATTATGGTTGGCATCCTAGAGCCACCCTATAGAACATTATAGTTGCCAGATAGTTTGCTTTCATATTTTTTTGTTGATAGCTAAAAATGCATCACACCAAAATGTATAATGGGAATATCTTGTCTCTTTTTGAGTGGATGTACTCTTTTTTAGGTTATATAATTTACCACTTGGCAAGATAAAAAACCAAAGATGTAGGGGGAAACTTGTAGCAGGTGTATAGTATGTTCTTGCTTTTCCTAGTAACAGATGGTGCTGAAAGAAGATCATCTCAACGGGGTCATTATAGGATAAGGCATAAGAATAAATAAACAAAATTATATGTTTCAGATAAGACCACAGGGCTTGGTCATCAGCCTCATCTGGAAAATAACACATGCCCTGAGCAGGTTTACCTTTTAGCTGAGAATAATTATTTTAAAACTTCAGCACTTTGCCTTCCCTTATTTTTTTCTCTTCCTTTTTTCCTATAAATCACTCCCCTACCCTGTACCCCCCACTTCAATCAACCATCTTGCCACTCATTTGAATTATTGGTAGTGTATTAAAAGGACTGAAAGTGACATTATTAGCAATAGTGCTTTGTACTAAAAGGGAGAAGGTAATTTTCCTAAGAGTTCCTTCCAGACTTCTCCATGCCACCCCCCTCCATCTCCCAGCTTTTACATTTTAATAAATTTGATAGAAGACTGGTCTTTGATCTTGTTCTCTTATAAATAGGACACAGAAAGGCAGGTTAATGCTGGCAATTCTATACCAAAGGATCTCAGAGATTTTGCTTGAAGAACACTACGTGAGCATAACCTTTGTTGTGCTGAGGATATTATTATTTTTCATGAAAAGCTAATTATTATCTTTCTTGGCATATTTGATCCAAATCCTCTAATGTGTATAAATATATGTTTGTATAATCATTCCTGCTTCAAGTGTATCTATATATACACACAAATGTATGCACATATGTACATATGCATGTATATTTAAAACACAAAAACACTAAAGCTTGTAGGTCATTAGGACATAAGCTTATCTGCTTTCCCTCACTTGTTTAAATTTTATTTGCTAATATTACAATCTCAGCAATATTTGAAGAATATTGTTTCCTTGGCCTAATGCAATTTTTTCCACATGATGTGCTGTTAATCTGGTCCTTATCTACACTTCACTTGCTGACACCACTGTTTAGTTGGTTTGGTGCTAAAATGCACGGAAAGCAAATACATATCATCTTAATGTTCTGCCTGATTCTTTAGCATGGTTTATATTCATTAACAGAGATTTCTGCTGTCAGGTTGGTAAATGTCCTTCACCCCCTTTTGAAAGGAGAGAAAATGCTTCTGTGATGACTCAGATAAGAAGGTTGCTGAATGATAGGAGCTTTTCAAAAATAACATTTGTCCCCAAACCTTTGAATGTGTATGCATATGGGTTTATGAATGTATGTATATGCTGGCCTAAGGACATTTATCTGTCCTGTTTCTCATAATTATAATTGCTGATGATTTTAGAAATACTGGTTTCATATTTGGGCACAAGATTTACTGTATTGTTTCCTTACCTTGTTTTTTCATTTATTTGAATGGGGTCATTTGGAATGTGCCCGAATGATGCTGTTGAAGCAGTGATGGAGTCTCATTCAGTAGGAATGTTTGTGGGCTTGTTTGAGTTAATATTTGATTGCTGATTGGACCCAGGTCTCTATGGGCTAAGGGAAATGTGCTTAAGATTGAAAAAAAACTCAGACTATTTGCAATATCAAATGTGGATGCTTTTCCATTTCAGTTTGGAGCCTGAGTGGCAACAAGGCTTGGGAGAAAAAACAGTCTCTAACCTCAAGATAAATATCTCCCTTCAGAGATTCCCTGTTTACAAGATTTAAGTTAATCCCCTGTCCGGTTTCTATCTGGTCTTTAAAAACATGGATGTCATTAGAGAAATGCAAATAGATCGGGCTAAAGAAAAGCCAGCTCAACATCCTATTTGACTGAATAGTCCAACAAAATCAGGAAACCACTGGAGTATAAAGAAAGAAATAAACCATTAGCATCAGTAGCCAAAGTGTCCCTCTTGTGTAGAAGAGAGATCAAAGAAAGCAGAATTGTCACAATGCTGATCTTACTAAAGAAGTGTTTTAAAAATTATAATTCTATGTGACTAATTTGATCAAAGCAAATCTCAACTATATAATGACAATTTAATATGTATATTCTTCTTAGGAATCTGTTCTGCCTAGCTTGCTGATGATTCAAACCTGCATTTTATTAATTTTTTAATTATGAATTTTTATTGGTGCCTTTTTGTTTTTGACACCAAAGTCATCTCCTAATTTGTCTGCTATGCTTAACTGAACACTTCTTTGTTACAAAGGAAAACAGTTAAATAAAACCAGCTGACAAAATAACTGTATCACAAAGAATTAAATGCTTCATTCATTCGTTCATTCATTCACTCATTCATTGTACAGTAAATGTAATAGTGTAGACCATTAGTTCATCACTTCTTTACTGAGCAGGGAAATGCATCTTGTCATCATGTTTTCCAGGATCAGGACTGGTCATTGCAATTAATCTGATTTCAGCTACCCTTTAGCATTGTTTTCATGTGCATTATTGTAGACATTGTGTGTATTCAGATCTACATTTTACAGGCAGCATTTAATTATTGCTAATATGTCGTTTCTCACTTTTTGCATTGTCACCTTACCTTGATAGCACAATTATCTGTTCCAATTTAATAGGAATAAATTTGCACATGAACCATTGCAAAACAAACATTGCTTGGAAACCTTCATTTTTCTATTCTATATTTATAGTTAATAAAGTGAGGAATTTTATTTTCCCCTGGTGACCACTTGTCCTTTGTTCGGTAATTAAGCAAGCCAGTCAGCGTGTGCAAATTTTAGCCTTTTTAACCTTTGCAGATTTACAAACTCTGTTATTGGTGTTTGACAGCGGCAGAACGGTCTGGCAGGAAGCCAGAGAGGAATCTAATGTTAACATTATGGAATATATCAACATATTGTGGGTGAGAAATTCTGGAGATACTCTTTCAGAATGTGTGTTTTAGAAATGAAAATCAGGCTCATGGCTGAATATCAAAAGCTAGGAAATATATTTTTTGGATATGTATTGATATTATACATATGGATGCAGTATAACTATATACATATACCCACCCACAGAATAGATGTTCGACTGTAAGTTAATGATATTATTTTTTGTGTGCAGTTGGAGTCAGGAAGACCTGGGTTCAAATCCCCCCTTCTGACACTTATGAGCTACGTGGCCATAGTCCATCTCTTTGAGCTTCAGTTTCCTCATTTATAAAATGGAGGGTAATAATGCTTGTCATAGCTACCTCGTAGAGTTGTTGTGAAACTTGGAGGAGATAATATACATAAAGCATGTTGTGAAGTTTTATATGTACATCAGTTATCACTAATTACTTTGTGATCTACCATGATGACCAACAGTTAGGAAATGTGAAAAATTATTTCTTTCACAAACACATCAGAACTTCTACATCCTACAAGTTGTTGACACCTACAAAGCAGTCACGTCATGAGACTACACACTTGTTTCAAAGATGCTGGCTTTGCTGGGCATAATTATGAAACTCTAGAAATAGCCTTCTGCATCAGCAACACATCATTCTTTTGAATATATTCAATGGTGGCACATCTTTATCCTTTATGAGTATATTTCCTTTTTTTTTTTTAACAACCAGATGTCTTTTGGAGTCATGTTTAATGAGTAAGTGGGTGATTAGCCTGGTAAATATTGTATTTAGTGACTGTTGAGCAACATCTGTCTGCAGAAGCTTCCTCTGTTGTTGGCTAGGACCACTCCGATGGATTCTGCTACTGGCTGATCTCTAGTGGTTCCTATGTTGGGACCTCTGGTTTGAAACTCATGTTTCCCAAACTAATAAAGTCAATACTATGCCTGAATAGATCCATCTCCAGAAACTTATTCAACTAAGATCAGGGAAGAACACAGGAAAAACAGAAACTTCAGGTACTTTCAGATGCCTAGTAGCCAGGTAGGGACCACTTATGGCATTGCTGCTTCACTTAATCAATAAATATTTATTGAGTGTCTTCCATGTGCCAGGCACTGTGCTAAGTGCTGTCAGGAGACAAAGGAGACAGACACATCAGTGGATTACTCCTTGGCATGTAACCTTTTATATTTTACATAATGAAAACTGTCCATTTTATCATCTGTGACCTTCTCTGATACCTTGTTTGGCCATTAATTCTTCCACTCCATGTAGATGTAAAGGGTCATTTGTTTCTTGCTCTTCTAATTTGTTTATGATATGACTGACCTTTTATGTCTGAATCATTTATACATTTGGAATTTATCTTGGCATAAGGTGTGAGGTGTTGTACTATTCCTAATTTTTTCCAGGCTACTTTCTAATTTTCTAGAAGTTTTGTCAAAAAATGAATCCTTGGGGGCGGAGCCAAGATGGTGGAGTAGAAAGACGCACATACACATAGCTCCGAACCCACAACCCACAGAACGGCTAGAGGGGATCAACTCATGGTGAATTCTGCACCCAGAGGCCACGGAATATTGGAGCAAGGGAGATTTCTGTTCCGGAGAGACCTGCAAACCTCTCACGGGGGGTCCTTCGCGCTGCGGACTGGGTGCTGGGACTGGGAGCTGAGTGCAGCCCTGCAGGGGCCGCGACACCGTGAGGAAAAGATCTGAGCGGGCTACGGGGACGGGATCTCCAGCGGCGGCACAAGCCCCTCCACCCACAGGTGATGGGGGTTGGTGAGAGAGTCTCTTTGGTGGGTCGAGAGGGGAGTGGGGTGCCCCCATGGCTCAGGCCCCCCCCCCCCGGGAGATAGAAGCTGAGAGGCGGTTGCAGACAGGGGCTCCCCAAGCAGGCAGGAGCCTGGATCCATTGTGGAAGGTCTGTACGTAAACCCCCTGAGGGAACTGAGCCTGAGAGGCGGCCCTGCCCTGACCTGACCATCTGAACTTAATTCTCACACTGAATAGCAGCCCTGCCCCCGCCAAAAGCCCTAAGGCAGGAAGCAGCATTTGAATCCCAGTCCCCAAATGCTGGCTGGGAGGACCAGGAGGCGAGGTGGGTGTGAGGAGAATATTCAGAGGTCAAGTCACTGGCTGGGGAGAATGCCCAGAAAAGGGAAAAGAAATAAAACTATTGATGGCTACTTTCTTGGAAAACAGACATTTCCTCCCTTCCTTTCTGATGAGGAAGAACAATGCTTACCATCAGACAAAGACACAGAAATCAAGGATTCTGTGTCCCAGCCCACCCAATGGGCTCAGGCCATGGAAGAGCTCAAAAAGAATTTTGAAAATCAAGTTAGAGAGGTGGAGGAAAAACTGGGAAGAGAAATGAGAGGGATGAAAGAGAAGCATGAAAAGCAGATCAGCTCCCTGCTAAAGGAGAACCAAAGAAATGTTGAAGAAATTAACACCTTGAAAACTAGCCTAGCTCAATTGGCAAAAGAGGTTCAAAAAGCCAATTGAGGAGAAGAATGCTTTCAAAAGCAGAATTAGCCAAATGGAAAAGGAGATTCAAAAGCTCACTGAAGAAAATAGTTCTTTCAAAACTAGAATGGGACAGATGGATGCTAAGGACTTTATGAGAAAGACAGATATCACAGAACATAGCGAGAAGATTGGAAAAATGGAAGATAATGTGAAATATCTTATTGGAAAAACAACTGACCTGGAAAATAGATTCAGGAGAGACAATGTAAAAATTCTGGGACTACCTGAAAACCATGATCAAAAGAAGAGCCTAGACATCATCTTCCATGAAATTATCAAGGAAAACTGCCCTGAGATTCTAGAACCAGAGGGCAAAATAAATATTCAAGGAATCCACAGAACACCGCATGAAAGAGATCCAAAAAGAGAAACTCCTAGGAACATTGTGGCCAAATTCCAGAATTCCCAGGTGAAAGAGAAAATAGTGCAAGCAGCTAGAAAGAAACAATTCAAGTATTGTGGAAATACAATCAGGATAACACAAGATCTAGCACCCTCTACATTAAGGGATCGAAGGGAATGGAATAGGATATTCCAGAAGTCAAAGGAACTAGGACTAAAACCAAGAATCACCTACCCAGCAAAACTGTGTATAATACTTGGAGAAAAAATGGTCTTTCAATGAAATGGAGGATTTTCAGGTTTTCTTGATGAAAAGACCAGAGCTGAAAAGAAAATTTGACTTTCAAACACAAGAATGAAGAGAACCATGAAAAGGTGAACAGCAAAGAGAAGTCATAGGGGACTTACTAAAGTTGAACTGTTTACATTCCTACATGGAAAGACAATATTTGTAACTCTTGAAACATTTCAGTATCTGGGTACTGGGTGGGAGTACACACACACACATGCACACACACACACATACATAGAGACAGAGTGCACAGAGTGAATTGAAGAGGATGGGATCATATGTTAAAAAAAATGAAATCAAGCAGTGAGAGAGAAATATTGGGAGGAGAAAGGGAGAAATTGAATGGGGCAAATTATCTCTCATAAAAGAGGCAAGCAAAGACTTATTAGTGGAGGGATAAAGAGGGGAGGTGAGAGAAAAACATGAGGTCTACTCTCATCACATTCCACTAAAGGAAAGAATAAAATGCACACTCATTTTGATAGGACAACCTATCTCATAATACAGGAGAGTGGGGGACAAGGGCACAAGCAGGGTGGGGGGGTGATAGAGGGGAGGGCATGGGGAGGAGAATGCAATCCGAGGTCGACACTCATGGGGAGGGAAAGGATCATAAGAGAATAGAAGTAATGGGGGACAGGATAGGATGGAGGGAAATATAGTTAGTCCTATACAACACCACTAGTATGGAAATCATTTGCAAAACTACACAGATTTGGCCTATATTGAATTGCTTGTCCTCCAAAGGAAAGGGGTGGAGAGGGAGGGAGCTAAAGAAGTTGGAACTCAAAGTGTTAGGATCAACTGTAATGTTCTTACCACTAGGAAATAAGAAATACAGGTTAAGGGGTAAAGAAAGCTATCTGGCCCTACAGGACAAAAGAGAAGACGGGAGACAAGGGCAGAGAGGGAGGATAGAAAAGAGAGCAGATTGGTCACAGGGGCAATTAGAATGCTTGGGTTTGGGGGGGAGGGGATAAAAGGGGAGAAAATTTGTAACCCAAAACTTTGTGAAAATAAATGTTAAAAGTTAAATTAAAAAAAAAAATGAATCCTTACCTTGGGCCTTTTGGTTTATTGAATACTGTGCTACTGTTTTCTTTTCTTTCTCTATATTGTGCATCTCCTTTGTTTTTCTGATCAACCTTTCTATCCTATAGATTCAGAGTAAAAAAATCTTGTGTTTAATCCTGGTTCTGAAACTTATTAGGTGTGCTGTTAAGCCTTTCACTTTTTCCTCATTTGTAAAATAGGGGCAATAATGCTTTTATTACCTACCTCTTGGGGTTAATGCCAGAGAAGCACTTTGTAAAAACTTAATGTATTTTAGAAATAAGACTTATTATTGTCATCAAATCAACCTTGCTTCTAGTTGTATTCAACTTATACTCTTGGTCTAGAAACTAGTTTCTTGTCTTGTCCATTTTGTCCAAGCTATCCACTTTTTTTTCAAGTTTCTGTTAACTAGGTCCCTACTTTGTACCTTTATGCCTAAACCCCTGTTTCAGTAGCCTGCCCTATAACTCAGCAGTTCTAGGGTTGGAGTCCTGCATTGCTCTTCCTGTGACTGGCTGGGTACCTATTAACTCTTGCTAGGTTTTTCTGATTCTAACCATTTGTTCACTGGACCTTTTTTTTTTTAAGATAAAACATTCATTAATTTTATTACAAAAAGGAAACAAGAAAACCAAATTACAAGTATTAAAAATGAAAGGGGTGAATTCACCACCCAAGTAAAAAGGAAATTAAGATAATTGTGAGGAGCTATTTTGCCTAATCATATGTCAATAAATTTGACAATTTATTGTTTCCAAATTTATTTATCTGTTTTTAGTTTTCAACAATTGCTTCCATAAGTTCCAAATTTTCTCCTCCTCCCTTCCCCCTCCGCCTCTTCCCAAAATGGCATGCAATCTTATATGGGTTCTACATATACATTCCTATTAAACACATTTCACTTCAGTCATGTTGCATAGAAGAATTAAAATGAATGGGAGAAGCCATGAGAAAAACAAAACATAGCAAAAGAAAAATTATTCTGCTTCATTCTGTGTTTCAATTCCATAGCTCTTTCTCTGGATGTGAATGGCATTTTGCATCATGAGTCCTTTGGAAATGTTTTAGGTCCTTGCATTGCTGGGAAGGGCTAAGTCTATCAAAATCAGTCCTCGAATACTATGACTGTTACTATGTATAATGTTCCCCTGGTTGTGCTCGCATCACTCAGTATCAGTTCATTTAAGTCTTTCCAGGTTTTTCTGAAGTCCAATTGTTCATCATTTCTTATAGCACAATAGTATGCCATTACATTCATATACAACTTGTTCAGCCATCTAATTGCTGAGCATTCCATCAATTTCCACTTCTTAGTCACCACAAAAGGAGCTACTATAAATATTTTTGTACGTGTGGGTCCTTTTCCCATTTTTATGATCTCTGTGGGATACCTCCCCAGAAGCAGTATTGCTGGGTCAAAGGGTATGCACATTTTTGTAGCCCTTTGGGCATAGTTCCAAACTGCTCTCCAGAATGATTGAATTAGGTCACAGTTCCACTAACAATGAATGTGTTCCAACTCTCCCACATCTTCTCCAACATTTATTATCATCCTGTTCTGTCATGTTTGCCAATCTGATAGGTGTGATGTGGTACCTCAGAGTTGTTTTGATTTGCATATCTCTAATCAACAGTGATTTAGAGCATTTTTTCATATGACTATAGATAGCTTTAATTTCTTCCTCTGAAAACTGCCTGTTCATATCCTTTGACCATTTGTCAATTGGGGAATGATTTGGATTCCTGTAAATTTGACTCAGTTCTCTATATATTTTAGAAATGAGGCCTTTATCACAGACACTAGTTGTAAAAATTCTTTTCCAGTTTTCTGCTTCCTTCCTAATCTTGGTTATATTGACTTCATTTGTGCAAACACTGTTCAATTTAATGTAATCAAAATTATCCATTTTACATTTCAAAATGTTCTCTATCTCTTGTTTGGCCATAAATTCCTCCATTCTCCATAATTCTGAAAAATCAATTATTCCTTGCTCCCCTAATTGGTTTATAGTATCAACCTTTATACCTAAATCATGTACCCATCTGGATTTTATTCTGTATACAGTGTCAGGCGTTGGTCTATGTCTAGTTTCCGCCACACTATTTTCCAGTTTTCCTAGCAGTTTTTGTTAAACAGTGAGTTCTTACCCCAGAATCTGGGGTCCTGAGGTTTATCTTCTCTTGAAGTCTTTGAGCAGATTTTAGATGAACATTTATTGTGAATGATGTAGAAGAGAATTGTATGCAGGCATGGGTTGGGCTCACTGAACTCTGAGGTCTTCTCCAACACTGAGAATCTGTTATTCTGCAGTTCTGAGTCTGTGGCGTAGATTACCTTATCTCTGGTGACCCCTTCTGTTCCACATGAGGCAGCTGACATCTCAGTGGATTAAAGACTGGGCCTGGAGTCAGGAAGACCTGAATGCAAATCCAGCCTCAGATATTTCCTAGCTTTATGACCCTAGGTAGATCACTTAACCTGTGACTGCCTGACAAAAGGATCTACTGGCTCCACTGGTGAAGGAAATGGCAAGCCACATCAATATCTTTGTTAAGAAAACCCCATGGACAGTTGGTCCATGGGGCACAAAAAGTCAGACATGACCAATTGACTGAACAACAATAAAATCTGTTCCTAATATTACAAGATCCTATGAAATTAGAGAATTTCCTTATTAACTTTTAATGAAAGCACAAGTTATTTTAGAGAGATGAACTTATAAGAAATTCAAGATTTTAAATTCTAGTTGCCATAAAAAACTGTAATGCCTGAATAGTTTTATATAATTCATGTAACTGGTTATTTACACTTCAAATTTCCTTAACCCACTAAGAACTATTGAAAATGTCTTTTTCCTTCACATAGAGGAAATCAGTTTCTTACTTTATGGAAGGATTAGGTTAACCTCCAGCATACTTGGTTAATGTTTCATACAGCAACAATTTCCTTTTTTTCTTGAAATTTCTTATTGAACATTTCATTGCATTTTAAAAAGTCCATTACAATGATCACTTCTGTATTTTTTTTATATTTAGAATCATAGAATTTTAGAATCTTAAAGCTGAAAAGAACCTTAGTGGACATGGAAACCAGTCTTACTCAATGCCTGAATCTCCTTTACATTTCCAACAACAGGTCATCCAGGTGATGGAGAGTGTGATCTTTATAGGGAAGTTCATTTAATTTATGTATGGCTCTCATTGTTAGGAATTTTTTCCTTATATTGGGTTGAAGTCTGGTGTAACTAACTGCCATCCATTTGTTCCTAGTTCTACCCTATTGAGTAACACCAAGTAAATTTGATCCCTCTTCCACTTGAGAGCACTTGAGATATTTGAAGGTAGCTATTATTTTCCTTTAAGTATCCTCAGTTCACCTAACCATCTTTTCTATGAAAGTGGTTTGAGTTCTCTCACCTAGTTGTCCCCTGAATGTGATCCCATTCATTAATCTCCCTCTTGTAATGTGTTACCCAGAATGATAACTGTAATCTAGCTCTGGACTAGCCATTACTGAGCACAGTAGAATTCCCCATTGAAGAGTGGAAAGAAAGTATCCATAATGCCTGGCACATAGTAGGTATTTAATAAATATGTATTGATGGACTGACTGCTAGGTCAGTCCAAATCAGAGGACTTGGGTTGGAATCCTGACTCTGTCATGTGAGACCCTGGAGAAATCACTCCATTTCTCTGAGTCTCAGTTCCCTTATCTGTTCAGGGAGAGGATTGGTGTAGATGATCTCTAAGGGCCTTTCTAGCTTTAAATCTATGATTATATGACCTTCCACATTCTGGACACTATTATTAGTGTAGACCAAGATCCAGAAGCCAGATAAAACCAAATAATCATACTCTGGAGCAATATTTTTAATATTGTGACTAAGGCCAATTGGCACTTACTAATATCTACTATAGAATTTTATTTGAATAATTCTTTGTCCATGTCCCCTTAAAACCTATCTTTTCTTGTTAATCATGACTTTCCCCCTGTTTGTGTTTGCTCACATCCTGCCCTGCCACCTTCATGTTTGACACTCATAACATGTCTCATATGTCCAAGCCTTCTATCTATAAAACTCATAGTAGCTTTATCTGCAAGAGTAAGGAAGGACAACTAGGGCTGAGGATAGCCCACTTGTACCAGAGATGTAATATGCAGTGCTAATTGACATGCAAAATCATGAAGTTCCCCTACAGAGCAGATCTAAAACATCAGTACCCTCAGAGAAGAACAACAGACCCAGTCCTTTTCTCTTGATGCCTCTGGTTGTGTTGCTGACTTGTTTCCTTTTTTGAAATTATTAGTATGTATTTTCATCATGCATCAAGTAATAAATACACTCTACAATTTCAGTTCAATTTAATATGCATTTATTAAGTAAAATGCTCTTAAGATACAAAGACTTAAACTACCAACAATCCATGCCCTCAAGGAACTCATATTCTATTGGTGGATATAATAAATAAGATAATTGTAAAAGAGACAAAGTGTTGAAAACTAAGGGAATCAGGAATGGTTTCCTATCAGAGTAAACACCTAGACATAACTAAGAAAGCTAAGATGTCCAAGAGGCAGAGGTGAGGAGAGAGTGCATTCCAGGTAAAGTCAAATAGGTAGAGTTTTCTAAGCTAGGCTCAGGAATTTGTGTTTTATCCCAGTGGTAATAGTGAACAGAGGATACTTGAGCAGAGGATTCACATGGCAGACCTGGGCTTTAGGAAGATTCTTTTGTCAGGCTTGTGGAGAATGTATTGGAGACAGGAAAGACTGGAAAGAAGAAGAGTGATTATGAGTCTGTGATGAACTCTGTGATCTTAGAAAAAGAGGGATAGAATGGCATGAAATAATGCAGTGCAAAATGACAGAACCAAGAGATTGTTGTATACAGTAGCAACAGTATTGTTTTAAGAATAACTTTGAGCAAATAAGTCACTTTGACAATTATAAATATCCAAATGAACTACAAAGGACGTATGCAGGAAGATTTTACCTGCATCCAGAAAAAGAACTGATAAATAGATGTATAGACTGATTTTACACATACAGTGAACCCTTCCATGTTGTGGGCATTAAGGGTATGGTGCCCAATTATCTGGAAAATCTGTGTAAAATTTTTTGGCTCTCCCTTTGTATCAGAGAAGAAGTCTGAATTATTATGGTATTAAAAGGTTAAATATGTTGATATTATACAATACTATACAGATATTTTATGCATTTCTGAGTTTCTAAACTTTTTCTGTTGTCTGCTGTCCTTCACATGTAGTCTGTGGTTTCTGCAAAATTCCCCCCAAAATTCCCATTTAATTTTTTTTATGCTGTGGGGAAAGTCATGATGTGTATGTATATCTTATATCTACCTATCTATATGTGTGTATATCTATATCTATATGTGTGTGTGTGTGTGTGTCTAATGGTAGCTATCTCTAGGACAAGGGTAGGAGGAGAGAAAAAAAGAAAAAAAAGAAATTTATGTGATAACGTTATAATACATTTGAAAGGAACAGCAAATTGTATATAATAGATTTGCAATTTCATGTGCAATCATCTTTTTTATCATAGTATGTTATGGAAATAACATAAAATTAAATAAATTTGAAGAATAAAAAAGGGAAGTCTATTGCAATAGTCCTGGTAAGAGGTAGTAAGAGTTCAAATCATTACCGCGGTAGTCCTTTGAACAGAGTATTGGTGACAGAGGATCAATGACATCACGAAGGGGATATCTGTGACTTGAGTGTGAGTTGGATTTGAGTGAGACAGAGCTCAGCAAAGTCTTCAACCTCACCCTCTCTCCAGAGTCATCAGAGTCCAGGGGCAAGACAAAAATCAAGTCTATTGGTGATGGCACAGTGGGTGACAAATACAAGAGATACTGTAGAGATAAATCAACAAGGTAGAACAAACTGGGAATTGGTTTAAAAATAAAGAGGAAATTTTGAGCTGAAATGAAAAAAATCTTGTTCAAATTTCAAGAGATGAACATCCCTAAAGTATCAGGATACTATGAATAGGCTCACATTCACTCCCTATACCCTTAATGATTTTATAAAGTGCAATCAAATACCTTCCCAGGCTTCATCCTTCTAGACTCTGGAAGAGGCAACCTTGGACAGTGGACCAAGGGATGGACTAGGAGTCAAGAGAGATTGGGCTTAAACCATGTGTTAGTTGTATGCCCTTGAGTAAGCCACATCTCGCTAAGTCTGTTTCCTCATATAATGGGGATAAGAATAAGTACAAGATAAAGCTATTGCAAGGATAAGATGAGATGATGTGCTTGAAGAGCTCTGCAAACCTCCAAGTGTTCTCTTCACATCAGCTCATGTTATCCTCTGAAGGATCTTTTTAGTTTGTCCTGTCTAGTGGCCTCTCCATCTTCTTGATGACTGTGATTTTTCTTCCCTCTCCTTTCCTTGTTACTCTTGTATCTATACTGAGGTGTATCAGCCAGACATTCATCTTGGGTTCCAGACAGAGCTAGACTTGTTCAAAGGGAGAGTAATACTTGTTTGTCTGTTCTGATTCCTTCCTTCCTTCCTTCCTTCCTTCCTTCCTTCCTTCCTTCCTTCCTTCCTTCCTTCCTTCCTTCCTTCTTCCCTTCCTTTTCTTTTTTTAAATTTGAATTGCTTTATTTGATAAAGTTTCTATTGCATCCCTTCTATTTCTTAAGTGTTAACAATTATGTTTTTCTATAATGCTTTAATTCCCATGACATTAATTATCTGAAATCTAACCATTCTTTTCCTGTTGTCCTATATAAAGCAAGGAGCCCTTCTTGTTAACGTCCTCAATTGCTTGACCCTCCCATTTTATTTTACTTCTTCCACAGGATCTCAACCACAAAATTCTGATGAGTTGGGTAAGAGGTATTTCTCCTGTCCATGTTGGATGGGACACTGAGGCCCAGATTTCTGAAGTAGAGTGTCAGTTTTCACACTATTAATGATAAGACTATTCAGATCATTCATTTGTAAAGGTCAGGGTTTCTAGTCCTGCTCAAATTCCTCTAATTATAGAAGGTCCAGATAGTTGGATTGACTCAATCAACCAATTAATGGTATAAACTAAATGTGAATAAACCCTGAACCAATGGAAGGAGTGAAGACACTTGATCACTGGATGGAGACACATAACTCCTCACAGAAATGTCTTGTGTTTGCCTAAAAAAATCAGCTTCATGTTCCCCTTCTTTACATTACTTTTTGAATGTAAGTGTTTTTTGAGGGATAGGGCTCTCTTTTTGCTTGTATCTGTATTTCTAACTTTTAGAACAGTGCTTCGAACATAATTGGCATTTAATAATAATAAAAATAATAGCATTTATATAGTCTACTTGTGTGCTAGATGTTGTATTCAGTGCTTTACAAATATCTCATTTGATCCTCACACCAATCCTGGGAGGTAGGTACTTTTATTATTCCATTGAAGGAACAGAGTCAAACAGAGGTTAAGGGACTTGCATAGGGTCACACAGCTAGTGAGTGTTAGAGGCCCTATTTAAACTTAGGTCTTCCTAAATCCAGGTCCACTGCCTGGGTTGCCTGCCTTGCCTGTCTTTCGGAAAGGTGGCCCCAAAATGTGAGATGGTGGCATGGTGGATAGAGTGCTGGTCCTGAAGTTAGTATTCGAATGTAGTCTCAGACACTTACTAACTGTGAGACCCTGGGCACATCACTTAACCCTGCTTGCCTCAGTTCCATCATCAGTAAAATGAGCTGGAGAAGGAAATAGCAAAACTCTTCAGTATCTTTGCCAAGAAAACCCCAAATGGAGTCACAAAGAATCAGACACAACTGAAAAAAACTGAACAACCATTAGAAGCAGTCTGTTGGACCAAAGTCTTCAGACTTATAGCTTTGTCTTTCTAAACATGACAGCTCCAAGACCATAACACTATGCGAATTAGTCAGTCAACAAATATTTGTGAAGCACCTATTTGAGCTAAGTGTTAGGGGAAATAAATACAAAGAATGAAACAATCTGTAGCTACAGGGCACTACATTCTAACGGGGAAGACAAGTACATAACAATATAACAGTAGTTTTATAAATTGTGTGTATGTTTGCATAAAGTTAATACATTCCAATTTAGAGAAAATAAATACAAGTAATTGGGAGGGAGAGCACCCGTAGTTGGATGGATGTCAGCTTCATGCAGAAGATGGTGCAAGAGCTGCATCTTAAGGAAAAGTGGAATTCTTTGAGGCAGAGATAAGGAACAAATGCACTAGACACATGGGGAAAAGCTGATGCAAAGATACAGGGGTAGGAGATGGAATATTAAGTGTGAGAAACGGGGAAGAGAAGGCCAGTTTGGCTAGATTATAGAATAATGCCCAGTGAAGTTGGAAATGGAGGTTTCCATTCCAGGTTTTATAGGACCATCAAAGCTAAATACGAAAGTTTCCATTTTATGCCTAAGGGCATCCTAGGAGTTAATTTTTTATCCTAGAGACAGCCACTGAAGTTGGTTGAGTAGAGAAGTCACATGGTCAATTCCGCACTTAAGGAAGATTATTTTTGATAGCAGCATGTAGGATGGAATGAAGTGGTAAGAAACTTGAGGAGATCAATTAGGATGTTTTCACTATAATCTAGGCTAGAGCAGATGAGAGCCTGAACCAAACTGGTAACTGTGTGAATGGAGAGAAGAGGTAAAATGAGAGAGATGTTGTGAAGGTAGAAATGCCCAGATTTGATAACTAAATATAGGGGATGAGGCAGAGTGATGAGTCAAGGATAATGCATAGATTAGGAACCTGTGAAACCAGAAAGATGATGGTACCTTTGGCAGAAATTGGGAAGGAAGGAAGGAAACAACCATTTATTAAGTGCCAGGAATTGTGTTAAGTGATTTACAATTATTATTTTTTTCATTTGATCCTCAAAAAAACTCTAGAAAGTAGATGTCATTAATCCTATTTTACAGTTGAGGAAACTGAGGCAAACAGGATTTAAATAATTTGCACAGGGTCACACAGCTAGTAGATGTCTGAGTCTGGATTTGTTGTTGTTGGTGATGGTGATGGTTATGGTTCTTCATTCTTGAAGAGGCCAATGACGTCATGAGGGTGAAGTCTTGGCTTTTATGTGAGTTGGATATGAGTGGGATAGAGCTCACAAAGTCATCAGAGTCTAGTGTCAAGACAAAGGTCAAAATGGCTGGCATTAGCCCAGGATGCAGTGGGTGGCCTTGGCCTTCCTAAATTAAGTCCTTTCCCAGGTTTCAGTTTGTCTGAGTCCATGCCCATTCTGAAACTAAGGACTGGGTAAGATTTGAGACAAAAAATAGCTTAATTTACCATCACAAAGATATTAGTCTGGGAGGGGAAGAAACTCAGAGTTTTTGACCAGAACAGAAAACAATTGCTATTTGCATTCATTCAGAGGCTTGGGTTGTGGCTATTATTGGTCATTCAGTGAAAACTGGAGTGATTTGGGTTGTAAGGTGGAGTCAAATCTTTTCAGAACTACATTTCAAGAAATCAAAAATGAAAATCACACAAGACAGAAAGTAAATTGTCCCAATTTTTTGAATAAAGAAAAGTAATAGTATATACATAAAGAAGTAGTTGGAGTCATCATATGAATTTGAACTCATCTTGACTTCAGGCTCAGCATTCTATCCATTGTGCCACCTAGTTGTCTCAGTTTGGAATAAGGGAGGGTTACTTCCCATCCACTTTAATTTTGGCTTAATTTATTGTTCAGTGCTGTGTTTGTCAAAGATATGTGTTCTGATATATCAACTCTAAGGATTATTTATCCAAGAGCAAATCATAGTTTGGACTATAGGTATACTTCATTTTTCTCTCTTTTTATCATCTATCTATCTATCATCTATCTATCTATCTATCTATCTATCTATCTATCTATCTATCTATCTATCTATCTATCTATCTCTCTATCTATCTATCTCTCTATGTCCATCTGTCTACCATCTGTCTCAGACCTCTGATCTCTGTGCCTACTTTTTTGCTTTATATATATATGTATATAAAATATGTAACAATATGATAATATAAAGATATATATAGTTGTATATACTATATATATGTGTATATATCTATATCTGTATATCAAGATAGTAGGCACAGAGGTTTGTTCTGAATAATAAAATTCATAATTTTTTAAATTGGGGAGCATTTTTCACATATTTGAAGATTCAATCACTTCAGTTCCCTCAGATTTATATGCCTTCTCTTGGTATCCTGGTTTGGTCCAACTGCTTCTTCTCTCTTTTTTTCATTTTTTAGTGCCATTCCCACTCCTATATTCAGAACATTAGGAACTGTGATATAAAAATCTGAATGAAGAGGCTGTGCTGTTACTGATAGAGAAAATTGTTATCAAGATCTCTACAGATCTTTTCCATTTTCATCTGTGTTTTGACTCCATTCCAGTTTCATCCTTAATTCTCTTAGGATGGATCTCACTCACACCAAGCTTTTCACAAGTGTGATCTTCCTTCCAATATTTCTTGCTGTTTGATGAGGCAATACTGCTTCCAATTTTCCATCATTCTTTGTAAGACCTTACAAATGCATTGATTAGTACTAATTAGTGCTGCCTTTGACTCATCAAGGAGAACAGGTGTTTGTTGACTGAAGAGAATCCTAGACTATTTTGGCCTTTTCATTGGGGCGATCTCAATTAATGTTAAGATCAGGGACTATCTTTTTGCCTTTCTTTGTATCTCCAGTACTTAGAACACTGCCTGCCATATTTGTTCTGTCATTTTTCAGTCATGTCCAACTTTTCATAGACACCACTTACGGTTTTTCTTGGCAAACATACTGGAGTGGTTTGACATTTCCTTCTCTAGTTCATTTTACAGATGAGGAAACTGAGGCAAACAGGGTTAAGTGACTTGTCCCAGGTCACACAACTAATAAATGTCTGAGACCAGATTTGAACCTGGGAAGATGAGTCTTTCTGACTCCAGCACTCTATCCATTATATCACTTAGCTGCCCCCTGGCACAGGATAAGAGTTTAGTAAATGTTTATTGGCTAGGAAATAATTCTAATCAGTAAATTAATCTTTTGAGGTGTGGCATAACCTTTTCTCATTTTTATTATTTTTTTAAATTTAAGGTTGATTTTTATCTTTAATAAGTAGAGATATGACTATATATAGCTGGATGATTCAGAAATGACTCCCACATTGATTACCAGCTGTTTCCTGACTGTTGAGGTATTGTCAGTTTCATTTTTGTGATATTCTATGCTTGCCATGTCTGGTGAGTCCCAGTTCTCTTCTTAAAGAAAGTACTCATAATATACAAACATAAGGCTTGTGTGTGGTTTATAAGCCTTTGATCTCCTTCACTTCTTAATTCTGAGCCATATTTTTCAACATTTTTTCATAGTCCTCCCCAAGGTCCTCCTTTATTTGAAGTCACTGAATATGAAAGTATATGTTCATTTAATTTGGAGGGCTTATTGAGGTTTTTCATAGAATTTCTTGCAAGTGTTGGCTTAAAAGGAAAGATCACTTCATGGAAGATTTTTTTTTGCTTATGCTAATCACAAGCACTGTGATGAGAGATGATCAAATGTCCCATGAAATGAAATATCCTGTTGCCTTTGAATGCGTGATAAAAATCAACTCCTTCATTTCCTTTATTCACCTCTTCTAAGAAAGCTTGCAATCTATCCTTTCATTTAGCTATAATTTCCTTATATCTCCTCGTTTTATTTATAGCAATAGTGTCATTATTGATATGATTTAGTTCATCCACTAGTATATCAACTTGTTGGTCCTTACATAAGGATCTTGCACATAAAATACCAACTGTTAAGTTAATCTTTGCAGATAGCTTTAAAAACTTGATGATTCTTAGCACTCCCCATTCCTTTGCCATCTGGACATCCTGAAGTAGGAGAAGGTATACAAAACTGAGAACCATTTTGTATTTTTATTTGTTTCATGAGTTTCCATAGCCATAAAACCTAATGACCAAGTCAGTGAATCACTCTCAGTCCTAAGCTGGGCTGATCTTCAGAAAGCAGATGTAGTCTGTTGCTGGAATTCTACCAGTCTGACCTATTTGCAGTCTCCCATTCACAGGATTCCATTTTTGAGACCTTGATTCTGGCATTTTCCATCTGTGTGGGTAGTCATTTGACTTCCGTAAGTCTCAATTTCTTCATCTCTAAAATGGAGATAATACTACCTATATTTACCTTCCTCACAGAGTGGCTTTGAGGCTTGAAGAGGATTATGTGTGTAAAGCACATTTTACAAACTTTAAGGTGATATATAAATTTTCAGCTGCCACCACCATCACCACCACCACCACCACCACCACCACCACCACCACCACCACCACCACCATCATCACCATCATCATCTTCCTTCCCCTTCTCCTTCTCTTTCTCCAGTTGAGCTTTTTTGAATACATACTAAGCATATGATCCTAGGCAAGTCACTTATCTTTTCTGTACCCCGAGACAACTTTCAAAAACTCTAAATTGCACATGGTTTCTAGACCCTTTTGAATCAGCATTTTCTTCTTTCCCTATACCAATGAAACCTCAAGTCTGGGTTCCCAACGCCCTTTGCTGTTTTTTTTTCAATTCCATTTTTAAAAGTTTATGGAAAGATTTTTATTAATTTTTCTTATCATCGCTATCTTCCATCTCTGTTACTTACATTGTCATTTCAGATCTTTCCCAAATGTGACACATTCACTAGTTTTATTGCATTTGAAACACAGAATTGTTGGAAGCTATGGATAATAAATTTAGGAGATACTATTTTTTATGAAATTAAAATCCAGTTGCACAACAGAGCCACTGACAACAGTTTCCTTTTTCTTTTTTGTAGGCTGGCACGTCCTTCCAATCAAGTCAGAATACTGCCATAGGCTATTATTCTTTTTAAAAAATCCCTTTAGGATTTTCATTCAATAAACACTTTCTAACAAACAAACAAACAGCTCCCACTACAAAGTACATTCCTTGAAAAAAGATTTCTGAATTGTTAACAGAGCAGGATAACTTTTAACTCTGGCATTATGGTACTAATATTGAGCATTATATTCCATTGCTATATACTTGGTGGTATATATTGACTTTAGTAACATTGTTGTCGCTCTGGATCCATGTTGTTCCTTTATCCTGCTCTGATCAGTGTTCGTCACTTCATATATGTTTTTCCATGTTTCTCCGAGTCTTGCGTATTTGTTCTTCCTTCTGGGAGAGTAACATTCCACCTTAATTTGTTCAGACATTCCCTAGTTGGGCTTCATTTTGTTTCCAACTTTTTGTTATTACGAATAATACTGTTATATATATTTTTGTACACAAGGGTCTTTTATCATTTTTAACTACCTCCTTAGGGGATGATGTGAAATCTTTGGGTTAAAGGGTATAAATAATTTATTAACTTCTTGAATAATTGCCAATTGTTTTTCAGAATGGTTGAACCAATTTTGAGCTTCACCAGGAAATAATATAGCTGTCTTCCCATACTCCACCTTGGTTGAGTCAAATCATTTATCATTTATGGGAGGCCTACTATGTGCCAAATGGCAGGTAGATGGCTCAGTGGATAAAGCTCTGGGCCTGGAGCCAGAAAGCTGTTATTATTGTTTAGTTGTTTCAGTGGCGTCTGACTCTTTGTGGCTCTGTTTGGTGTTTTCTTGGCAAAGATACTGTGGTGGTATGCCATTTCCTTCTCTAGTTCCTTACGTACAGATGAGGAAACTGAGACAAACAGGGTTAAGTGACTTGCTCAGGGTCATACAGCTAGTAAGTGTCTGGGGCTGAATTTGAACTCAGATCTTCCTACTCTAGACCTCATGCTCTATCCATTGGGCCCACTACCTGGTCCCAGAAAGACTTGGGTTCAAATCTGGCTTCAGACACTTACTAGCTGTGTGACCCTGGGCAAGTCACTTAATCTCTATTTGCTTTAATCCATTGCAAAAGGTAATGCCAAATCACTTCAATATCTTTGCCAAGAGAACCTCATGGACTGTATAGTCCAAGGGGTCAAGAAGAGTCAGATACAACTGAATGACTGAACAACAACTACGTGCTAGGCACCGTGCTAAAGGCTAGGAATAAAAAGAAAGGCAAAAACAGACTGTACTGGCAAGGAGCTCCCGATCTAATAATGGAGATACCATGCAAACAACTGTGTACAAACAAGATTATCTGCCTGTCTGTCTAGCTATCTATCATCTATCATCCATCATATTGTATAAATTCAATAGATTCACAAAAGTAAGGCAATGTATTTAAGGGGGTTTTGGGAAAGGCTTCTTGTAGAAGGTGAGATTTTTAGCTGAAACTTAAAGGAAGCTGGGGAAGCCAGGAAATGGAGATGAGAAAGGACAGTATTCTAGGCAGTGTAATCAGCCAGGGAAAATGCACGGAGTGGGGAAGATGTTGTGTCATGTACATGGTAAAGTAAGGAGGCCAATGTCACTGGATCACAGAGTAGGTGGATGGGAGCAGAATGTAAGGAGACTAGAAAGGTAGGAAGGGGGCCAGGTTAGGAAGAGTTTAAAAGCTAAACAGAGAATTTTATATTTAATTCTGGAGGTAGCAGGGAATCACTCGAGTTTAATTGAATGAGGGAGAAGGGGTAATGTAGTCAGATGTTCTAAAAATGTTAATCAGAGCCACATTGAATATTTGTAGCTAGGATATCATTCTGCCTGGAATCACTGCTGGAGCCGATTTCTATGATCCCATCTTCCATTCCATCTTCCTCTTAGTTACATGGATCAGATGCTTACTAAATGCATGTGTGATTAGCATCACCCTTTTGGAGAGGAGACTTATTTAAAATGACTGAAAGGCAACCAGTCATCAATATGGTGATTCTTGACATTTCAAAATCAACTTCTGAACCATCAGTTGCTATACCTCAAATTAAAGATATGGAACTTGTAGTCTTGACAAGCATGAATTCTACAGTCATTTTTGCTTTGGCATATACAAGAACACATATGTTTCACCAACATTTCTAATAGTTGTGTCTTTTCAAAAGGTTAAGGGAAGGCTGTTGATATTTTACCGATTCCTCAAAAAATGAGCATAGTAACAGCATCACAGGTTTTGAGGTGGAAGGGACCCTGGGGATCTATAGAGATTCACTTGTTTGTCCACAGGTACCCGCGTAGGAAGTAGTGATATCAGTATTCAAATCCAGTTCCTCTAACTTCAGAGCAAGTGATCTTTTTGCAGTAAAATGCTGTGCCTACGCATGGTGTCTTGCCTTGTGTGGCTACTTCTTCAGCTAAATTTCCAGCACCGTGCTACGCTTGCTTTAAATGCACTCCAAAGCACTTTAAGCTCAGTTGCAATTTCTAAAGCCTTTACAGCTGGTCGACATTCCATTTTGTCTTTCTTGTTTCACCAAGAAAAATACACACGCATCAACCTCATGATGCTGACCATGCTTAGACCCTCAAAAATGCTTTTTTTATGGAAATAGCATTCTGAAGTTTTTACTTCTCTGATCTCCAAAACACATTCTTTTCATCTGCACTATATTTCCTTCCTTCCTGCTTCCCTATTGTTTGTAATTTCAACCTAATTAATAGCTGATGTTTTAAAATGCTTTTCGTAATGAGGTCTCAGCGTCTGAGTGATAGAATCCTTTCTCCCCTCCCCAACATGATCATCTTTATTTTTCAAGATTTGAAAGACATGGGCGATCTCTAGAGTCATCTCTCAGAATGATCTCTAACTCAATAACCAAGATAACCAAGGCTACCTGTTGAGAAGGGCAGGTGGTGCTTTTATGATGAATAAACATGAGGCTTCCAAGGGGCTCATTGTAAGTCACAGCTTCTCTATCAGTGATGCTAAGATCATAACAGGCTGAACTAAGGTCTTGTGTATAAGCCAGATTTGGGGAAAATGTGTGCTTTTTTGTTTGTTTGTTTTAACAGTTAACTTATACCTTTGAGGCTATACGGTATTTTGGTCTCCTGAAGAAATGAATGCCTTTACTAAGGAAAACAAACAAACATTATTCCCCTTATCTTTAAAGAGAATTTATACAAGAATAGGATTTTTGGGTTTTTTAAGTCCATTAATTCAACAAGACTTTCCTTTATTTGCGAAAAGCAGTGTGGCATAATGGATAGAAAGGTTGTCTCAGAGTCAGGGGGACCTGGGTTTGAGCCCTGATACTGACAAATTTTGTCTGGCTATGTGAATTTAGGCAATTCTTAGTGCCCCAGAAAACTTCCTAATCCTATAATTCTCCAAATTGTTTCCCATCTGTGTTGGTAGAGGGAGTTTCTTCATCAGGAATACTTTATACCCGTTAAATTACTTGTCTAGTCTAAAAAATGTGTAAGATGCTGAGGATGCAAAGACAAATGCAACACTCCTTCCTTCAAAAAGCTTATATTTTACTGGGGGATATAATTAAAAAACCTGCAAATTATGTGCCAAGTAAAACTAATTTTAAGAGAGTGCTAATAATGGAGGGGGAAGTTATGGTATTTTTGTTTTCTTAGTAAAGGGTGGGAAGGAAATTGGGAAAGGTCTAATATAGGAGTTAGCCTCTGAGTGATCCTTTGAAGAAAGTGAGACATTGTCGGAGGTGGGAGTGAAGAGGGAAGAAATTCCAGGTTTTGGGGATCACTGAGGAGCTGTTAGCATAAAATAATATAGGATTTTTCATTCATTCATTTGGAAACATGGCTATTCATTGTTCTTTCTACAAGGACCCATGTAATAAATTCCTCTGTGGACACACACACACACATAGAAAAAGCACCTTTTGTGCAGGGTACTGTGCTAAGCACTTTTTATAAATATCTTATTTTTTTCTCACAATAACTCTGAGAGATAAGTCCTATGATTACATTTACATTTGAAGAAATTGAGGCAGACAGAGGTTAAGTGACTTGCCCGAGGTCACACAGTTATTAAGTATTTGAGGCTAAACATGAACTCAAGGCCCATTACTTTATCCACTGACTATTTAGCTGTCTCTCAAGGTTCCATGGTGAGCATGGTGAGGATTAGCCATGGCACCCTAAGGACCCTGGGACCTTTCCATCTAACTTGCAGCTGAAACTTCCCGTGTTTCTCTTTATTAGGTTGTGATGTCCTTGACAACTACTTTATATTTGTATCCCCAGTGCTTTGCACACAGAAAGCACTTAATGCATGATTTTTTCACTCATTCATTCATTTGAATCTACATCTTCTGATAGTGGGTTTTTTGACTAAAATTAAAAGTTTTCACCCTTCTTCCATTTACACATGGAAATGGGGTTAGACTCATTCTTCTTGGCTGCAGTCCAGAACCCAGGAGTGTTTTGATAACTTGGTAAGGGTTATGACAACCTAAGAGGTATTGCTAAACAATATTACATATTGCAGCCCTGTTAAAATCAAAAGACCAGATGACTAACTTGGAAGTGATAACTACCGATTACTTTCCAATCCATGGAGCATCTATCAAGTCTATTTTGTGTGCTTCTGGGAGAAGCAGGAGGAACAGTTCAACTGAAATATAGAAATACCTCCAAAGGTTGATAGAGAACTGGTCTCAAAGCCAGAAAGACCTGGGTCTGAGTCTTGTCTCTGACACATATTGACTGTGTGACTATGGACAAACTGAATCTCTCAGGTTCTAGGCCAGATGGCTGGAGGGCAACATTGGGCCCACACACCCTGGAATATACTGGAGTCAAATTAAAATTGGGAAATTTTTAGCAAAATAGATAAAAATACAAGAAAACATCGATAATATTAATAAGTGGTTTTCTAAGTCAATATGCAGTCCAAAGGGATCATTATGTGTGATTTATTGGTCCCACTTCTACTTGATTGCAACATGGTATATTACTTGAAGCAACATGGTAATTAGAAAAGGCAATGAATTTGTAATCAGAGCATTAGGTTTGAATCCAGGCCCTGACACTTACAACCTGAATGACCTTAGGCAAGTTACTTAACCTTTTCTGGGTCACAGGTTTCCCATCTGCAAAATGAGAGGTTGGACTATATGGCCTACAAAATCCTTTTCAGCTCTAAATTTTTGATGCCATAACTTGCCCATGGTCACATAGCTACTAAGTGTCAGAGGCAGGATTCCCTAACTCATGATCATAGAATCACAAGACTTAAAGGTAGAATGAACCTTTGAGGCCATTTTTTTAGTCCATCATTTAGTTCATTTCAGAAGGGAGGAATCTGGGCTTAGAGATTTGAGGTGACTTTCTCAAAGTTACACAGGGTGTAAGTGGTAGAGTTGGGTTTGAACTCAATTCTTTTGTTCCTAAATCCAGAATCAAACATTTCTTCCCAATGTAATATGCTACCTCCAAGTCCACATGCTATCCCAATGAAATATTGCCTCTCTATGGAGTATCTCCGAAGCTAATGGCATGTTCCCATGGACTACTTTTTCCTTCTAGTTGATGTTAGCCCATGTTTTTTGTTACCTCATCTTTCAGGTTAATTGCTCCTTCAAATAGAATTCTTTCCCATTAGGAAATTTTTGACTTCCGTTTTTCATTTTTGGGGACCTTACAAGAATCTTAGAAGAAATGGATCTGTCTTCCTAAAGAAGCATTCCTCTTTAAAATATCATTTGCAGTTGCCTGACTGGAATGTAAAATTTTATGGTTTAGGCTATGAGTTCATGTGGCATTACCCTGTCTGAATTGAACTGACTTAATACATAATTAGCATTCTTCTCTACTTTTACCTTCATCTCCTTAATGAGTTGGGAATTGTTTTTGCAATATATTCCAGGAAAGCAGAGATAGCCAGGGATCCTCCTGAGATGCACCATCTTCTCTGCAGGCACCCATTTTGCTCTGATGGAGAACAGTTTTAACTTAGAATTTATATTTTAAGCTTCCTTACAATGATGGAAATACCATTATACAATAAAGTCAGCAGGTTGTGCTTCCTTAAAACCCCAAGTCCAATTGTTGTGACCTTCACAATCAATTTAATTAACTGGATTTCTCTGACTGAAAGCAACAGTGTTGTTGTTGTTTTTTAAAGACTGTCGAAATGTGTTAATAGCTCATCAGCAGGGTATTAATGTTCATTTTCATCCAACAAAGAAGACAGATACGCCTTTCACAGTTTATTAATTTTAAAGTTCCCTAGACTAAAATCAACTATGAAGGTTAGAAGCCTATTAAAAGTTAGAATGAGTGACCTGGTTGACCATAATTGGTATCTACATGTGTTTTGACAAGGAGTGGCATATTCAGCCATCAAGGGATTAGAGTATGTGAACAAGTTAGAAGTACTTGTGAGGTCAAAAGATAGAGCTTCCAGAAACTGTTGCTAATTAAACTTCAGGGAGAGGAGTGAGTTCATGTACAAGAAAGAAGTCCATGATGAAAGTTTTTGGAATTTCTTTAAAAAATATTCTAAGAAATAGGATTATAGTCCAGAAGACCACAGAACAAAATCCCATATATTTCCTTTGTGGTTTCCTCTTGATAAAAGAAAGACAATTTATCCAGGAAAGAAGGGTTAGATCAGCTGATAGGGTCTGTGTCTCCCCTATTGAATAAACTCCAATGGTTCCTCATTCTCTCCAGAGTCAATTATAAAGCTCTCTGGCTTTTAAAATCCTTCATAACATGGCTCCTTCCTACTTACCTTTCTACTCTCCTTATACCTTATTCCCCTCTATGTACTCTTCTGTTCCTCCCAATACAACACTCAAATCTCCCAGCTTCCATTTCTGGGACTATCCCCCATTACTAGAATTCTCTCCCTCCATGTCTCTAACTCCTGGCTTCCTGGATTTCCTTCAAGTCTCAGCTAAAGTTCCACCTTCTGCAAAAAGTGTTTCCCATTCCACCTTAATTGTCCCTCTGAGACTATTTCAATTTATCTTGCATATATCTTATTTGTAAATAGTTGTTTATGTGTTTTGTTTCCCCCATTAGACTGAGTTTTTTGTGAGTATAGCCATTTTTCCCACTTTCTTTCAATCCCTAGCACTTAGTATAGTGCTTGGCATATACTAGGTGCTTATTGAATGCTAGATGACTGACTGTGAGTCCAAGCAAAGTGGGATTTTTGTTGTTTTCTTTTTGGAGTTCAGTTTCCTAGACTCAGGCTAAATTGTGAACATCTGAAGGCTCAGTCTCCTTTGAACCCCAGTAATTCACAGCTCTGCTGAGTTGTGTGGGTTGTAATATCTTCTAGCTCTGAGCCTATTAGTTGAAAACTATATATACTAGCAAGTTGGTATTTTGCTTTGTGGGTTTTGCTTATGAGAAGGATCTTTTGATTCCCTGGGTGGGACTCTGAGTAGCCCTTTGTTAAGACTACTTAGATGTTGTTGGTGCTACTGCATCTGGTGGTGTATGTAGGTGACTATATTACTTTGTTCAGATAGTAGGAGCCCTGTCTGTTGATCTTTGTGCTAATTTCTCTTCTTGTATTTTCTCCAAGTTCAGGGTGTAACCTTTTCCCTAAACTAGTGAATGACTTATATGTGTTTAAGTAAAGAAGGATTGCTAACCCCTTTGAACTTGTCTTTCCTTTCACAAAGCAGTCAAAGAATCTGTGCTAGCAGGCCATCTTGGATGGGATAAGGTGTTTGCTAATTCAGATCTTTGGCATATTATCTACCAGAAAATGGATTGATTGATTTCTAATTTTTTTTGGCATGATCATTACTGTAATTGTCATCATCATAATAACTTAACTAACCTTGACTGATAGGTACTAAATGCCCTATCATATGGTGGAGAGGCAAAGTATTGAAAAAAACTCAATTCAACTCAATGAATATTTATTGAGCACCTACTATGAGAAGAATGGGAGGCAAAATAGCATGAGAGAGAGTATGTGTGCATGACACCTCCAGATTTAGAGTAAGGAAACCCTGTATTCAAGTCTTGCCTCAGACAATACTTGGATGTGTGACCCTGACCAAGTGACTGACTGTTTTAATGTTCCAGGCAGATTTCTGAAATTATAAGTTGGACTACAGTTGCTTATTTGTATTGGTAGAGTTTCTTCACAAGGAACTTCCCTTATCAATGAAATCAAAAGTCCACAATAAGCAAACAAAAGAGTAAAAGTTCATGCCCTGAGGATTCTGGGAAGATAGTGGAGTAGGTTAAAAAACTTTTGACACTTCAAATTTCTTCCACAAAAAAAGATAGAACACAGCCTCAGAGAAAAGAAATAAATAAGAGGTAAAGCAGTTGTTCTCCAGAAGACCCGACCTCTAGGGGCAGAGGTTTGGCCTGAGCAAAAGTGCAAACACCTCCAGGCCAATTCTGCAGAAGCAGCAAACAATAAGCCCTGAAGGCAGGTGGGTTGAGAGGTAGCTTTAGTCTTACAAACTTTCATTTTGCAAACAGTGTGGGGGGTCTGAAGGGGCTGAGTAGGAGAAGATTGAAGGTCCTTTCACTGTTGAATCACTACTAAGCACAGCTGTGCATACTTGAAGCTCCTTGCTACAGGTAGAAGGAGCTAGCATGCACTTGGTGAGTGCAGTAGTGAGGGGTGGGGACCCTGTTAGCTGTGGGCACTTGCAGGAGAACAAAGTCCCTGGTTTCAGTTCTGGGCAGAGAGGACAGATATAGCTTGCAGACACTGAAGGGATCACAGGGAAAAAGATCATTTATAGGACAGTGTAGCTAGGGTGTGGAGGGGTGGGGCTAGCCATGGCTTAGGAGAGGAGAGGAGAACCCAAGGTTGAACCCTGAAACAGATCTCAGAAAATAACCGTAAGAAGGACCTGAGACTTGGGGCATCATGCCTTTGCCTGGAGACTGCAACTTGATTACACTAATAGCTGCAAAAACCAAATAAAACAATAAATAAACAAATTCATAAAAATGAGAAAGCAAAGGAGAAAGAACCCAGTCATAGATAGTTACTATGGGGATAGAGAAAATCTGGATTCATATTCAGAGAAAGATAAAAAATCACTCCTTTTTCAATGAGAAACATCAAATGGGCCCTAGCACAAAAAGAGTTCTTGGAAGAACTTAAAAAGGACTTTAAAAATAAGAGAGTCTGACAAAGAAAGTAAAAAAAAAAAATAAAAACAATCTAAGAAAATCAAGAAAATTATGAAAAGAATGTCAACCAACTTGAAATAGAGAATCAAAAACTTAAGGAAGAAAATAATTCCTTGAAAACTAGAATTGGGTAAGGGGAAGCTAATGACATATGAAGATGCCAAGAAATAAACGAAATCAAAAGAATGAAAAAAACAGAAGAGAAAGTGAAACATCTCATCAGAAAAACAACAGATTTGGAGAACAGATTGCAGAGAAATAATACAAGATAGTCAGACTACCTGAAAAATATGATTAAAAAAAGAATCTTGATACACTATTACAAGAAATTTTTCAAGGAAAATTACCTTGAACAACAAGGCAAGGCAGAAATAGAAAAAATCCATCCATCACTATCTGAAAGAGATCCCAGGAAGAAAGCTTACAGGGATATCATAGCCAAGTTTCAAAGCCCTCAGGTTAAGAAGAAAATATTTGAAGCAACAAGAAAAAAAGAATTTAAATATCACAGAGCTACAATAAGGATTGCATAAGACCTAGCAATTACTCCATTGCAGGACCATAGGTGTTGGAATACTACATTCCATAGAGCAAAAGAGCTGGGGTTATGATCAAAGGTAACTTACTTAGCAAAGTTATGTATAATTCTGAATGAAAAAAAATGAATGAACAAACTGAAAGACTTTCAGGTTTTTGTGACAAAACCCCGGAACTTCAGGAAAAATTAGACATATAATATCCAGGAGACATAAAGATCAATTATAAGTGACTCAATAAAGTCAAATTATTTATTTTGTATATATGAAAATATTAACAGTACTCTTATGATTGTCATCATTATTTAAGTAGTTTAAAAGAAAGGCTTGGTCTGAGCTGAGTATGATGGGGTGATGCTAAAAAAATAAAACTGTAGGGAGAGATAAAAAGGAGTAATTATCTCACACAAATGAGGCATAAAAAGAAAAATTGATACAAAATAAGCTAGTGGGGAGAGGACAGGTAGTGTTGGAACCTTACTCTCATTGGTAATGGGTTAAAAAAGGGAAATATATATATATACACACATACATACATACACACATATATATATACACAAATATAATACACATGTGTGTATATATATATACACATAAATATATACACACATATATGTATATATGTATAAAAGTCTTCTCAAAAGTCTTTCTCAGAAATAATATGCAAGGAAATAGGATGGGGGAAAGGATAAGGGAGGGACTTTTAGAGGGGTGGATAGGTTAAGGAATAGCAGCGCAAGATAGTGAGTAGAAGTAAAGTACAAGAAGGAGGAAAGATAGGGTAAATGGGGTGAGAAGGATAGTGAGGAAAAATAGGAGGGAGGAAAATATACAACAAGTAATTATAGCTTAGAATATGAATGGGATGAATTTACCATAAAACTGAAATGAATAGTAGATTAAAAATCTGAATTCAACAATATGTTGCTTTTAGGAAACATTATAAAAATGAGAGACATACACAGAGATAAAATAAAGGGCAGGAATAGAATTTATTAAGTAAAAAAAGTAGGGATAATAATCATGATTTCAGACAAAGTTAAAATAGATTTAATCAAAAGTGAAAAACAGAGAAACTACGCTGTCAGTAATATTATTCAATATTTGTTTTAGACTATTTTAATACCTAGATAGTATAAAATACCTGAGCATATGCCTGCCAAACCATATGTAGGAACTTTGTGAACATAAAGAGAAAATACTTTTTGTACAAATAAACTCAGATCTAAATAGTTTAAGTAATATTTACTGGTCATAGGTAGGTAAAGCCAATATAATTTTTAAAATGACAATTTTGCTTAATATATTTATTCAATGTCATCCAATTAAACTACTAAAATATTTTACTGAGTTAGAAAAATAATAATAAAGTTCATTTGGAAGAACAAAAGGTCATAAACTTCAAAGAAATCAGGAAAGAAAGAAGAAAGGAAATAGATTCAGTAGCATCAGACCTTAAACCATATTATAAGGGAGATCATTGTTAAAGTGCAAAAAGGATGATTTTGACTATGTTGAATTAAAATCTTCTTGCATAAATAAAACCGATGTAGCCAAGAATGGAAGGAGTGCAGAAAATTGTGAAAAAACTTTCATAGATGGTCTCTCAGATAGGATTTGATTGGGTTGAGCTACTGCTGTGGTGTAGGAAATGATGAGCTGGTTGATTTAGAAAAACATGGAAAGACTTGGATCTATGAAGGAAGATGCTATCAACCTTCAAAGAAGAAAATGACAGGTGAAAATAATATTGTACAGTCTTATATGTGTATGAGTGTGTATGTGTATGTTTATAGATATGTATATGTATTTATATATGGTGTGTATATATATATGTATATATATGTATATATACACATATATATATATATACACTTAATTGTAGTCTTCTTTAATTTCTTTTGTGTGTGTGGGGAAGGGAAGGGAAAAAAATTAAAGTTAAAAAGTGTGCAGCATAGGACAAAAGAAAACCAACAAGTAAGCAAAGAAAGGCTGGATTCCTCTGAAAACAGTATGCAGTATTTATTATACAGGTTTTCTTGAAATGGAAACACTGTTTTTTATTGTATCCTCTCATAGTCTGCTGTGTACATGGCAATGTTTTTTTATTCTCTCATTTTGTATTTAAGTTTGAAATAAAAAAAAAATTAAAATAAAAAAAGTTCATGTCCTCAAGGAGCTTCTGTTTTACTGGGAACACAGAACAGATACACAAAGAAGTTAATTTGAGGAGAGTGAGAAGACTAGCAATTAAAGAGGTCAGAAAAAGTTTTGTGTAACAGGTGGTACTTGAGACCTGAAGGAAGCTCAGTATTCTAAATTTCAGAACTGAAGAGGGAGCACATTCTAGGTACAGGGGTGGTTAATTCCAAGGCATGGAAATGGAAGATGAAATGCTGAATCTGGCAAGAGCTAGTTGGCCTGACTGGATCAGAGAATTGTATCACCTAGGCAATATTCACAGCACCAAGGTGACTATGAATATGCTGGCATAGTTCTAAACTGCAAAGTATAATAGACTCTCTATTTAGAAGGCAGAAGAAAAACATTTATTCAGACACTATAAAGCCAAATCCCAACACCAGAAAGCCAAAGCTGTTATAGTGACCAAGAAGTCAATACACATTAGCATTGCAGGGGGAAAAGTCATTCACAAGTCTCCCTTCCCCCTCCTCCACCCATCAATTAGAAGACTCTTGCAAAAGTCCAGGTGAGAAAAGATGATTGGTCTTGTGAATGGAGAGGAGATAGTATTGAGAGCTGTTGTGGGGAGAACTTCAATAGGACTTGGCAATTATGGGTATGGGTGAGGTGGAGGAAAAAATTAAAGAACTGTATGATTGGAAGAATGGTAGTGATCTCAGTAGAAATAGGGATGGTGATAGATTTTGTTTTTTTGCATTGAGTTTGAGATATTAAAGGCTCACCCAGGAGGTTATATCCAGCAGACATTTGGCAATATAAGATTGTAGCTCATGAGATAAATAAGTTTTATATATATACATATGTAAACATATACACACATGCCTATATATAAATACATATGTACATACATACAGATAAGCATGTGTGCACATACACACACATATATAGTCATTACATTGGGATGATGATTGAATTTAGGGAATATGATGAAATTACTATCACTGAAAGTGTCCAAAGAAGAAAGCCCTAGGACAGAGCTTTTTGGAAAACCTAGGGTGGGAGATAGATGATGAGAATGAGGAGCAGTCAATAAATCAAAGAAAAAAAAATGTAATAAGCACTTACTGTGTTCCAGGTGTTATGCTATGATAGAAAGAAAAGCAAAAGCACCATCCCTTCCTGCAAGAACCTCACATTCTAGTAGAGGAGATAGTGTGCAAACAAACTTGAAATATACAGGATAAATTGGAGATGATCTCAGAAGCAGGGCACTGAGATTAGAGGTGGTTGGGAAAGGCTTCTTCAGAAGTTATGATTTTAGCTGAAACTCTGAAGGATCATCAGGAGGCATGGAGGAGGAGGGAAAGAATTTCATCTATACAGGACGGCCAATGAAAATGCATGGAGCTGGGAGATGGAGTGTCTTGTGTGAACAGTAAGGAGGCTAGTGTTTAATGGGTTGTAGAGGATTTGAAAGATAATAAGGTATATGAAGACTGGAAAGATTAAGTAGGGCAAATAGAGGATTTTATATTTGATTCTGGAGGCAACAGAGAGCCATCTGAATTTATCGAACCAGAATGTGTGTGACAGGGTCTGACTTGCCCTTTAAGATCAGTTTGACAGCTGAATGGAAGAAGGACTGGATTGGGGGACACTCAACACAGGGAGAACAACCAGAAAGCTATTGCAATAATGCAGGTAGGGGCTAAGGAGGACCTACACCAGGATGCTGGCAGTCTCGAGGGAGAGGGTAAAGCATGCATGAGAGATGCTATGAAGGTAGAGTCCACAGACTGTGGGAAATTGAGGATGACACCTAGGTTGTGACCAAAATAATAGAGATCTTTCATAGAGATGAGTGTGGTTGACCTTATCACAAGCTATCACAAGAGTTTAAATAGAATAAGGACTGAGAAAAGACCATAACACATAAAAGATTAAAGTTAAGGTGATTTTGGTAATTTTAGAGAGAGCAGTTTCAGAAAGTAGTAGGGGGGTAGAGGGCAGATAGTGAGGGGCTCAATAGTAGGTGAAAGGTAAGGTGGTCAAGGTAATGAGCAATAGAAGGTCTTCTCTGGGATCTCTATTTTGAATGAAATGAGAGATATAGGATGATACTTAGAGGGAATGTCAGAGGCAAGGAAAAGATTTTTTTTAAGGATGGAAAAGAACTGGACATGTTTGCAGGCAGCAGAGAAGGAACCCATAAAAGTTGGAATTGAGAAAGAGTGCATGATTGAACAGGAAAGTTACCAGAGGAGACAAACCATCTCCTCATCAGTTACCAGATCAGAGACCAGACCTGAGCCAATGGGACTGAGCTCTTTTGTCTAAGGAGTACCTGGCCTGAAGCACAGTTGTTTGTCCAGATCAGTGAGTGCTTCAGGTGGCCCACTAACTACATGGGCCAGGCTGGCTCTCGCCATGCTTCACTTAATATCTGCCCAGCAATCTTCAGCCCAGCATATATCTTCCAAGCTGCCCTTCCCACTTTCCCCCACCTGCAACTTTACTTTCCAGTTCTGAAACCAGAATCAAGTCAATAGTGCCGTTTTTACTGGGAAGAGTATGTCAGTCTGCAGTCTACTCTCCTGTGGAACTACTCCTTGAAACTCCCCAAACCAAAATACCCCTCCCTGCTTACCACTGTATATGTTGTTTCCTTCTTTTAGAGTATAAACTCCTTGAGAGCAGGGACTATCTTTGATTTTTTATTTTTATGCACTTCCATTAGCTCAGCACTCAGTACATAGCATGCATTTAATAGATGCTTTTTCATTCATTCATTGATTTGATCAAAGATGCAAATAACAGGGCTGGCAATAAGAAAGTAATTTTTTCTTCAGGGATTGGTGCTATGGAGAAAATAAGGAGATAGGGTGATACAAGGGAGTTCTGGGTTATGGAGAAGGGAAGAGGGTACTTAAGGCAGATTACCTTGATTTTACTGGTAAAGTAGAAGATGAGGTGCCATGCTGAAAGGGACCTGGACTAGGGACCTTGTGTAGAAAAGAGGAGTTTAGAACAGTTGCTGTAGGGAGTGTTATAAATAATCAAGGATTTTGTGCAATCATGAGGATTCAATTGAGATTAGAGAAAAATGTGTAGTGGATCAAGTTGGCATGGTTATTTAAATTCTCCCATCAGTGTTTAGCAGCCGTGAGTAGGAGGAAAAAAAGCACACAGTGGAAGAAAGCAAGCTTGGGATTTGGCAAGGTACAAGCTATGCTAAGAGAAGGAGATGAGACTTAAAGGGCCTGGGGCGTGAGGGGAAATATATGATCCAGGCTCTGAAGGGTGGTTAGTGAGGCCAGAGTAGGGGTGATAGACAGGGAAAAGCATGGAGAGTTGTACTGGAAGTCATGGAAAGGGTAAAGAGAAGGCTTATGAAAAGTGAGGAAGAGGGAAGGAATGGCAAGTTGTGATCAGCTAGGAATTTTAGAATTCAAAATAATGAGGATAGCACAGTTACAGGTAATGGTTAGATCTAAGGGATGACCATCCTTGAGAGTGGCTGGGGCAGGGAGAAGAAATAAGTCATGGGACCTGAGGAGACTAGTTAAATCAGCAGCCAATGCGTCTGGATGGAGACAACTATGTATCTATATCTCTACATACATCTTTACGTACACACATATGTGTCTATATGTTATATAAATACACATATTTAGGCATTTATATAGGGCATGGGTTGGAGAGCAGAGGAATTCTGAGAGCCAAGTACCAAAAAGAAAAAAAAATTGCAAACTATTATACTCAATTATATATCAACAACTGAAAATATAAATGAAATGAAAATTTATAAAAATTTAAAATGTCTGCATGAACAAAATAAGAAATAAAGAATCTAAATAGCCTGATATAAAAATAAATTGAGCAAATTGTGAATGAATAATGAGAAGGGAAAAAATCCCATGTCCAGATGGATTTATAAGAGAATTTTGTCAAATATTTGAAGATTGAATAGCTCCTGTGATACGTAGTGCTCACAAAAATAAAGTACTGTACTCAAATTCCTTCAAAAAGAAAAATATTGTCTTAATATATAAGTCAGGGAGAAATAAGACAGAGAAGGAAAACTAAAGACCACTATCAGGTATTATTATTTTTTGTAGGTACCGAACCTATGATTTCATTGTGATAGGAAACTCTAGGAATAGAATAGGAAATTTCTTCAAAAAGTGCTGATTGGCACCTGCTCACAACTTATAAAGTAGGAACATTTCTCTAAGTCTGATGTATTGGGGGGCCGGCAGCCTGATCTCTAGTGGATAAAAGGTTGGCCTGAGAGTTAGGAAAGGCCAGGTTCAAATTCCATCTTTGATATGCAGAGGCTGTGTGTTCCTGGGTAAGTCACTTAACATCTCAATGCCCTAGGCAGTTCTTTCAGATCAAGAATAAATATTGATATAAACTATCAGCAAAGAGGCTACTTTAATATATTCAGAAATCATTGGATTTATCATTGGACATTTCAGGAAAGCTACAAATCATATTTGTAGCAAAAATAATACAAATCAAGTGATTTTCCAGTAGTGTCTGACTCTCTGTGAACCCGTTTTGGAATTTTCTTGGCAGAGGTACTGGAGTGGTTTGCCATTTCCCTCTCCAGCTCATTTTACAGAAGGAACTGAGGCTATTTTAGGGTTAAATGACTCGCCCAGGGTCACACACCTAGGGATGATAATTAGGAGGAAGATCAACCCATCACCCTGCCATGTCACTACATATCTATCGGGGAAGCTTATTGATATTTCCAAGGATCTATGATTTCATCTAATAGTAGTTCCTCCACTGGTATAGATCCCTCTACAACTCCCTGAAGCACAGATCTGCCTTTGGCAATTCTCTGCCCAGTGAACTTTAGTGGCTTCCTCCCACCTGTAATATAATGCCTTCCCAAGAACTCCTGAAGATGATTCTTTCTGCCTCGAACTACAGTGCTACCTATCTGCCCAAATAACCATCATAGCTAGCATCATGTAGAATGCTTTAAAAGTTGCAAAATACTTTACATATGTTAACCCATTTGATCGTCACAACCCTGGGGAGGTAGGTGCTATTATTATCCTCATTGTATTGATGAAGAAATGGAGGCTGAGAGAGGTTAAATTACTTGCTCAGGGTCACACAGCTAGCAAATGTCCGAGGATACATTGGAACTCAGATCTTCCTGGGTTCTAAGTCTAGCACTCCATTTGCCGTACCGCTTCACTGCTTACCATGTACCAGGCATTATGGTACCAGCAGGGAGTAGATAGACACATTCTCTGTCCTCAAGAAGCATATTTACTTTCTGTCTTGGAAGGGAGAGAATAAACATACACACAGAAAAATAAAAACAAAATCTATATGAAATAAAGACAATAATCCCAACTCAGAGAGATTGTTAAAAACTGGGAGGATCGAGAAAAACCTAAATTGGGAGGATGGTACTTGAGAGAAAGAGGGATTTCTAGAAGCAGAGGTGAAGAGGCAGAGCATGGGGGACCTAGGCAGAGGGAAGAGAGGGAAACTAAGTCGAACTACTTGTCTGGAAGGTCGAGAGTATTAAGGGAGTAAGGTGACATCAGTCCTGAAAGAGGTTGGAGTCAGATTCTCCAGATACTCCAAACAAAGGTAAAAGTAAAGCCCTCCTTTCTGTTAAAAATTGATAAATGAATTTGCTTTGGGTTTAGTGGCAGGGTTTGAACTTTGTAGTAGGGTCTTGTGTGTGTGTGTGTGTGTGTGTGTGTGTGTGTGTGTGCGTGCATGCGCATGCACGCATGAGTGTGTGTGCATACATGGTTATTGGAAAGGAATAATCGTAAAGGTAATAGAGAGTCACTGAAGTTCATTGAGTGGAAGAGTGCTGAGTTCAGACCTGTGCTTCAGGAAGCTGTAGAGGGATCTGTACCTGTGGAGGAAGTATTAATAAATGGAATCATAGATCCTTTGAAATATGTAGTGAGATGCCAGGATGGAGTACTGATCTTTTTCCTGCTTATCTATCTTCCTTAACATATGGCAGGCAAATGGTGCATTGAATGGAGTACAGGACCTGGAGCTGAGTTCAAATCCAGTCTCAGACACTAGCTGGGTGCCTCTTGGCAAATCACTTAACCCTGTTAGCCTCAGCTTCCTCATCTATAAGATGAACTGGGGAAGGAAAATGGCAAACCACTCCAGTGTCTTTATTAAGAAAACCCAATGGAGTCATGAAGAATTGGACATGACTGAATAACCTGGATATTGTGAGAAGCCACGTGAAATGTACTTTGGTTCCCCCCTCCCCGCCCCCATCCCCCAGAAGATCACAGGAAGCTGGGGAGATCCTGGAGGAGGAAGCTTGCTCAGTTAATCAAGGTGGATCATGGGCCCTGGAGGACAAAGGGAGAGAAACTAGGGCATTCATGAGAGCAGGACATGCTTCCATGGGGGGAGAGGTCTGGAGAGAATTGTGCCAGGACATACTCAGAAAGGAGTCCTTCAATTTCCAGAAAAATGCACCCAAAGAGTGGCCTAACAGAGATACCAACTGCCAGCCAGGAGTTGTTAGGGTAGAGAACCCCAGGGGAAGGCATACAGCAGCCCTGGGAAGAGGCTGTGTTTGTGCAGCTGTCTGTAATCATGAATTACCCCCAGGGCCATAAAAGAATGTAAAGCTAATTGTGGTTTGGATATTGTGGTGAGGGCCTCTCCTAGCAGTGCTTAGGATAGACTATGGAACAGTTACTGAAAATGTGAAGTGGGATAGAGGGTGTATGTGCATGAATGCAAAAATATATGTGTGGAGTGGGGTTGGAGGGAGACAGAAAAGGACCAGAGTGTGGATTAATTAGGGAGCTGGTGCACAGTGAGTGTTGAATATTGGGTAGTCTTCATGTGAACAGAGTGTAGATCATATTTTGGATCCCATTTTATTTATTTTTTTTCTAATTTATTTATTTTTAGTTTTCAACATTCATTTCCACAAGATTTTGAGTTCCAAATTTTCTCCCCATCTCTCCCCTCTGCCCACCCCAAGACAGCATGAATTCTGATTATCCCTTCCCCCAATCTTCCCTCTCTTCTGTCATTCCCCTTCCTTCTCTTATCCCCATCCCCTCTATTTTCTTGGAGGGCAAGATAGATTTCTCTACCCCACTGTCTGTATATCTTATTTCCAAGTTGCATGTAAAAACAGTTTTTAACATTTTTTTTTTTAGAACTTTGAGTTCCAACTTCTCTTTCTCCCTCCCCACCCATCCCCACTGAGAAGGCAAGCAATTTGATATATGTTATACATATGTAGTTATGCAAAAGACTTCCATAAAAGTCATGTTGCAAAAGACTAACTATATTTTCCTCCATCCTATCCTGCCCCTTATTTATTCTATTCTCTCTTTTGATCCTATCCCTCCTCAAAAGTTTTTACTTCTAATTACCCCCTCCTCCCATTTGCCCTCCCATCTATCATGCTCCCCACATCTCACTTATCCCCTTCTCCCCCATTTTCCTGTAGTGTAAGATAGATTTTCATAGCAAATTGAGTGTGCATGTCATTCCTTCCTTAAGCCAAATGTGATGAGTAAGCTTCACTTTTTCTCTCTCCCCTCTCCTCTATTCCCTTCCATTGAAAAAGCTTTTTCTTGCCTCTTTTATGTGAAAGATAATTTCC